>NC_091373.1:2145000-2247500 GCF_038502225.1 Cherax quadricarinatus
AGAAACTAGAGAAAGTGAAAAGGTTTGCAACAAGACTAGTCCCAGAGCTAAGAGGTATGTCCTACGAGGAGAGGTTAAGGGAAATCAACCTGACGACACTGGAGGACAGGAGAGATAGGGGGGACATGATAACGACATACAAAATACTGAGAGGAATTGACAAGGTGGACAAAGACAGGATGTTCCAGAGATTGGACACAGTAACAAGGGGACACAGTTGGAAGTTGAAGACGCAGATGAATCACAGGGATGTTAGGAAGTATTTCTTCAGCCACAGAGTAGTCAGTAAGTGGAATAGTTTGGGAAGCGATGTAGTGGAGGCAGGATCCATACATAGCTTTAAGCAGAGGTATGATAAAGCTCACGGCTCAGGGAGAGTGACCTAGTAGCGATCAGTGAAGAGGCGGGGCCAGGAGCTTGGACTCGACCCCCGCAACCTCAACTAGGTGAGTACAACTAGGTGAGTACACACACAAAGACATGTTCAGAACAAGCTCTATTATTTTTTTTTTCAATTCTGTTGATGTAAAAATTAGTAATTTTGAACCAAAAGAATCTTAGAAAACTTATCTAACCTTGTTATAACAAGCGCAATTTAATTTAGACTAATCCAACTACATATATTTTAGATAAGTTTACAATAATTTAATATTAAACAAACAATGAAATATTTTTTTTTTAGGTTCGGAATGATTTTTTACGAAATTATTAAATACATAAATTTTTTCCTGCCTTATTCGGCAATAAAAGCGTTACTATTTAAGCCAAAATCGCAAGTTTTACCTCTTTGGCACGACATTTTTATATATATATATATATATATATATATATATATATATATATATATATATATATATATATATATATATATATATATATATATCAGATTGGAGGGAGAGAGTATGGAGGAGGTGAATGTATTCAGATATTTGGGAGTGGACGTGTCAGCGGATGGGTCTATGAAAGATGAGGTGAATCATAGAATTGATGAGAGGAAAAGGGTGAGTGGTGCACTTAGGAGTCTGTGGAGACTAAGAACTTTGTCCTTGGAGGCAAAGAGTGGAATGTATGAGAGCATAGTTTTACCAACGCTCTTATATGGGTGTGAAGCATGGGTGATGAATGTTGCAGCGAGAAGGCTGGAGGCAGTAGAGATGTCCTCTCTGAGGGCAATGTGTGGTGTGAATATAATGCAGAGAATTCGTAGTTTGGAAGTTAGGAGGAGGTGCGGGATTACCAAAACTGTTGTCCAGAGGGCTGAGGAAGGGTTGTTGAGGTGGTTCGGACATGTAGAGAGAATGGAGCGAAACAGAATGACTTCAAGAGTGTATCAGTCTGTAGTGGAAGGAAGGCGGGGTAGGGGTCGGCCTAAGAAAGGTTGGAGGGAGGGGGTAAAGGAGGTTTTGTGTGCGAGGGGCTTGGACTTCCAGCAGGCATGCGTGAGCGTGTTTGATAGGAGTGAATGGAGACAAATGGTTTTTAATACTTGACGTGCTGTTGGAGTGTGAGCAAAGTAACATTTATGAAGGGATTCAGGGAAACCGGCAGGCCGGACTTGAGTCCTGGAGATGGGAAGTACAGTGCCTGCACTCTGAAGGAGGGGTGTTAATGTTGAAGTTTAAAAACTGTAGTGTAAAGCACCCTTGTGGCAAGACAGTGATGGAGTGAATGATGGTGAAAGTTTTTCTTTTTCGGGCCACCCTGCCTTGGTGGGAATCGGCCGGTGTGATAATAATATAAAAAAAATGTGTGTGTGTGTGTGTGTGTGTGTGTGTGTGTGTGTGTGTGTGTGTGTGTGTGTGTGTGTGTGTGTGTGTGCTAATTATATACATAATTTTATATAATTAGCAGGCATAAAACGTGCCCTCAGTTAAGATACGAACTATTAACTTTCAGGTGGAAGAGTGGGAAGGGTGTCACAGCTAGAGTCAAATTTCCTTGTTGTGAGGAACGAGGCACCAAGATCTACTACCTTAAAGATAACTTCTTGTGTACAATTAAAGGAACCTTAAACCTAACTTTTTCATGATTGCGAGTTACTCCATGTTTGTAAGAGTTACTCCTTCATGATTGTAAGTTACTCCTTCATGATTGTGAGTTACTCCATGATTGTAAGAGTTACTCCTTCATGATTGTGAGTTACTCCATGATTGTAAGAGTTACTCCTTCATGATTGTGAGTTACTCCATGATTGTAAGAGTTACTCCTTCATGATTGTGAGTTACTCCTTTTTTTTTTTTTTTTTTTTTTTTTTTTTTTTACACATGGTTTGACAAGGTTAAGGATCCCTAGCTTTATTGACAAGCTATTTACAGGTTAAGGATTCCTAACTTTATTGACAAGCTAAGAGCTGTTACCTACATCAGCTCATTTGAAAGCATTTTTATTGTTATGAGACATACAAGTAGGGAACAGGATGAAGTTGGAGCCATCTGTGGGCCAGCATTTTCATTTGATCAACTGACGTTATCTCGTTGACATCATTATGCTGAACGAATGTGTTCCATACTCGAGTCATCCTGGGTATGTATGATCTCAGATGGAGTGATGTTCTGGAGAAGGGTACAGCCAGAGTGAAGTTGCTGCTTTCTGCCCGTCTTGTGGCATAAAAGCTTGTTTCGCGCTGTCCTCGAAGTGGATCCAAGTGTGGTATTTTGACAATATTGGCCTTGTACATAACAGTAAGGCCACCCACATCCCTCCTATGTTGAAGGCTCTGCTGAAATGACAGATCCATCCAGGATGGGTCCAGGCGAGAGATGAGACGTCTTGCTCTGTTCTCTACTCTGTCAAGCAGTCGCAGATGAGAGGGGGGACAGGCAAACCAAGAAAGTGGAGCATACTCAAGGTGTGAGCGTACTTGTGCCTCGTACAGTATCTTGCAACCCCTACTGTCAAGCAGATGCGAGATACGGCGAAGTGCTGTAAGCTTCCTGGCTGCCTTGTTTGCAAGATTTACAACATGGTTCTTCATGGTTAGTTTGGAGTCAAATTTCACCCCAAGGATATCAACTTCTTCTCCAGGTGCCAACATCCTCCCATTCATCCTTACTACTGCACCAGCATTACCATCATGGTGCCTAGAGACGATCATCATTTGCGTTTTCTCAGGTGCAAATGTTACTTGCCATCTATTTCCCCAAGCTGATATAGCTCTCAGCTGGTGATTGATGTAGCTTAGAGCAGCTGGCATTTCTTCTCTTGGATAAGTGAATGTCAGTGTACAGTCGTCTGCATATGCATGTGATTCTGGGATGAGATGAAGAAGGTCGTTGAAGTAGACATTCCATAACAGTGGACCCAGCACACTTCCTTGTGGAACGCTTGCCCCAATAGGATGTCTTGCTGATTCCGTTCCATTGAGGACTACACTTAGAGATCTACCATGAAGGTAATCACTGAGGAGACATAGCGTAGAGCCTGCAATTCCCAGTGCTTGAAGTTTTGCTAAGAGGCCCTGGTGCCACACCCGGTCGAAAGCGCCAGCAATGTCCAGTGCTACCACACAGCTGACTTTGGATTCATCCAGTGACTGGTGCCACTTAGTGGAGAGGTTTAACAACAGATCAGCAGCAGAGTAACCTTTCCTGAAGCCATATTGACGATCACAAAGTAGTGAGTGGTAGTCAAAAAAATCTGTCATTTGTCTTGAGATTATTGTCTCAAGGATCTTACCAGTGATTGACAGGAGTGACACTGGTCTGTAGTTGCTGATTTCTGCTCTGCTCTTCTTTTTGTGAACAGGGACTACATTTGCCTCTTTCCATGGAGAGGGCCATTTGCACTGTACTAGGCAGTGCTGAAAGATGCGAGTTAGAGGTGCTGCTAGCTGGTCTGCACATCTTCTCAACAATCTTGGGCTCAACTTGTCTGGGCCCACAGCCTTTTCTTGGTCAAGTGATTTAAGAAGGAAATGCACCTCCTCCTGCCTTATTGTCACCCCTGACAGTTTTGACACAGTTCTTGCAGCTAGCCAAGGAGGGTCCCTTGCTGGATCAGGAACTTGCATTTTGGTAGCAAAGTGTTCAGCAAAGAGGTCCGCTTTCTCTTGACTACTAGTAGAGGTGGTCCCATCCTGTCGATTTAGAGGTGGAATAAGTTCATCAGGCAGATAACCTTGTCTGTCCTTGACCAGGGACCACCAGGTTTTGGAGCCTACCCTACCTGATGCTAACTTTCTTTTAGTGTCCAACTCCCATTTAGCAATGGCCCACTTTTGAACATCACCCATATGCCTACAGGCTTGCATGTGCAAGTTCCTGTTATAGGTGGTAGGATGTCTCTTATACCTTCGCCATGCTTTGTACTTAGCAGTAGCAGCCTCTCTACAACGAAAGCCAAACCAAGGCTGATCTGTAGGCTTTGTCACATATTGCCGGTGAGGAATGTGTTCTTGTTGCAGATTAAGGATGTGTCCAGTGAAGGCTTTCACTTGGTTGTCAACATCCCCCTGGAGAAGAGCATTCCAGTCGGTGGTGGCGAGCTCAGAGCAAAGGGCTGGCCAATTACCTCTTTCCCATAGCCAGGTTGTGCGTGTGGACTCCTCACCTCGTTCTGTTGGGATCTTAAGTGTGGTAAAAACAGCCTTGTGGTCAGACGATCCAACGTACCCGAGGGGTTGACAAGTGACTATGCCTTCTGCCAGATCACTCACTACTGGGTCAAGGGAGGAGCCAGAGATATGAGTAGGGAAATCAACAAAGTTTCTCATGTCAAACACTGCAAGAAGGTCATCAAAGTCCCTCTGTATAAGGTGCTGGTTGAGGTCACCAACAATTATAATATGTTGACAGTTGTGTTGTAGCAGAAGGGAGTCAATATTTTCCATTAGGAAGTTGATAGGGTCTGCATGTTGCCACTGAGGTCTGTACATTGCACATGCTAGTACAGAGGTACTAGTGTTTATACAGAGCTTGAAGAACATCATTTCAAGATGTGTAGGGGTGGCAACATCTATGTGCTGGGCATGAACACTTTTAGAGAAGCACACAGCAACACCACCTCCTTGCCCTTGCCTGTCTCTTCTCATCCATGAGGTGTAGCCAGCAATTCTTGCAAAATTTTCTGGAGTCCTGTCATCCAAAAATGTTTCAACAACAGCTATCATGTCGGGACGTCGAGTGTTCACAAAGCTATGTGTGAGCTCTCCAACATTAGTAATGAAACCTCTAATGTTGGCCGACAGGATGCTGATAGACTGGCTCCTCATGATGAAGTGGTCAGCTTGAGGTGGTGGGTGTGTAGGGAATGTAAGGTGCCTGCCCTTGAGAGAGGTAGGGTACTGAGGCAGCTGCAGGGATGTAGGTCTGTGGTCTTGTATAAGGCCCAATCCCACCTGCTGGGCTGGGATAGGAGTAGCTGAGTGAGTGACGTGTGAGAGTGTTTACCAATTCAGAGATCCTGCTGGTTTGTTCTGAGAACAGGTCTCTAAACAGGTGGCCCTGTCTGTCAAGTTCCTTTTTCTTCCGACACTGGTCCTCCTTATGTCCTTTCTTGTAGCAGTAGTTACACCTGGTATCTCGCAGGCAGTTGTTGGCAGAGTGCCCCTTCCGGTGACAGCGAGAGCACAGCCTAGGTGCCTGGGAGGGTGGACTAGGATTTGTTGTACCTCCTGTGTTTCGCAGATTTGTCCTCGGATTCTGCCGCTGGAACTGTGTTAGTGGAGGGTGAGACGGCTGTAGATGTCTTCCTCCACCACGTCCTCCTCCACGTCCTCTACCCCGCCCTCTACCAGTTCTGACAGATGTGTCCCTGCTGTTCGTACTTCGGCGCAGCAGGTGATCAGGTGCAGTGATAGTTCCCTGATCACTAACTGCACCGTTCTCTGGTGGAGAAACTCCTGGCTCAGAGCTTGCTGTCGAAGCACTACTACCAGATTCTAGAATAGTATCGGCAGGTGTGCTGACAGGTGTAGGATCAGAGATGGTATGTGCACTGTCAAGTAGACTGGCAGTGGCTGAAGCAGAGATGTCAGGTGTAGGAGAATTAACAGATCCAAGGCTTCCCACGTTGCTGGGAAGAGGATTTGTTCCCTCTGTGGTGGTCAGAGGAATTGTGTTAGAATTCCCAAAGGTAGTGTTTTGAACTCTGTCAGTCTGTGGGACCTTAGCGATGACAGAATTCCACCAGATGTTTACCCCTGAGTTAAGCTCAGTGTGGGACTTCCAGTCTTTGTCAATAGTGTCGCCATCAGCTGAGCAGCTTACGTCACTTAATGTAGGCTTGCACTGACCTTCTACAATAGCTTGTAGGTTATCTAATGATTTGAGGAGCTCATGAAGTGCTTCCCTGTGATGGATTATCTTAGCTGCAACTTTACAACACAGCCCAAGAGGGCAGTCTTGATCTTTGGACAGGAGTCCCTGAGGTAGGACTTCTGAACCCTCCTCCTGTAGCTCCAGGCTTGTATCCACATATACCACAGGATTATGGATATCCTTAAATTTTCTGAAATTTTCAACCTGGCTGCAACAAAATTCTTCTTCTGGAGTGCAATCTGTGTGGCAGTAGTTGGAACAAGTAGGCTCCTTACATCCAAGAAGATCCTTGTCCCTTGTGGTATACCCACAAACACTGCAGTATCTACTGGGACAATAGCCAGATAGCGTAGATAATCTTGCTATTTTGCGGTGTGAAGTCATCCCAGAGGAGGCTTAGGTTTGAAGTTCACAGGAGAGAGAGAGGGTGGGTGGTGATGTCGTGGGTGGGGTGGAGGGTGGGTGGGTGGGGGTGTTTATAGCCGGTGGGTAGTGAGGGCGGGCGGCAGTGGGCCACTAGCTGGAAGTGTTGCCTTCTCACTATCACTTAATAAACACTGTTTATGCTGTCCACTTTTCCACTAAAGGAAGATGTTACACAAATCACTGTGTTGCATTGTACCAGCCACGTTGTTATAAAGCACCAGATGCTAGTACATAGCACAAAACACATATAATATTAGACGCTCACTCTGAAGGCAATAGTGAAGACACTCCTAAGGCCTGCCGCTTCCCCTCACACCATGTCTTCACCATACCACACTTAATATCACTGATATTGCTTATATTCACTTCAGTGGAGGAGTTGGCTTACTTGTACTAATGTGTTGTAAGTAGTACTACGTCACTGAACAGTTTTTATCCTCACCAACCCTCGTATTTAAGTAATATTAAGAAAGTTTGTGGAGCACACTGTGACACGTCTTCACCCTCCCTCTCTCTCTCTCTCTCTCTCCCTCCTTCTCTCCCTCTCTTCCTCCCTCTCTCCCTCCTTCTCTCCCTCTCTTCCTCCCTCTCTCCCTCCTTATCTCCCTCTCTTCCTCCCTCTCTCCCTCCTTCTCCCCCTCTCTTCCTCCTTCTCTCCCTCCTTCTCCCCCTCTCTTCCTCCTTCTCTCCCTCCTTCTCCCCTCTCTTCGTCCATCTTTTTTTTTTTTTTTACACAGGGTTTGACAAGGTTAAGGATCCCTAGCTTTATTGACAGCTATTTACAGGTTAAGGATTCCTAACTTTATTGACAAGCTAAGAGCTGTTACTACATCAGCTCATTTGAAAGCATTTTTATTGTTATGAGACATACAAGTAGGGAACAGGATGAAGTTGGAGCCATCTGTGGGCCAGCATTTTCATTTGATCAACTGACGTTATCTCGTTGACATCATTATGCTGAACGAATGTGTTCCATACTCGAGTCATCCTGGGTATGTATGATCTCAGATGGAGTGATGTTCTGGAGAAGGGTACAGCCAGAGTGAAGTTGCTGCTTTCTGCCCGTCTTGTGGCATAAAAGCTTGTTTCGCGCTGTCCTCGAAGTGGATCCAAGTGTGGTATTTTGACAATATTGGCCTTGTACATAACAGTAAGGCCACCCACATCCCTCCTATGTTGAAGGCTCTGCTGAAATGACAGATCTATCCAGGATGGGTCCAGGCGAGAGATGAGACGTCTTGCTCTGTTCTCTACTCTGTCAAGCAGTCGCAGATGAGAGGGGGGGGCAGGCAAACCAAGAAAGTGGAGCATACTCAAGGTGCGAGCGTACTTGTGCCTCGTACAGGATCTTGCAACCCCTACTGTCAAGCAGATGGGAGATACGGCGAAGTGCTGTAAGCTTCCTGGCTGCCTTGTTTGCAAGATTTACAACATGGTTCTTCATGGTTAGTTTGGAGTCAAATTTCACCCCAAGGATATCAACTTCTACTCCAGGTGCCAACATCCTCCCATTCATCCTTACTACTGCATCAGCATTACCATCATGGTGCCTAGAGACGATCATCATTTGCGTTTTCTCAGGTGCAAATGTTACTTGCCATCTATTTCCCCAAGCTGATATAGCTCTCAGCTGGTGATTGATGTAGCTTAGAGCAGCTGGCATTTCTTCTCTTGGATAAGTGAATGTCAGTGTACAGTCGTCTGCATATGCATGTGATTCTGGGATGAGATGAAGAAGGTCGTTGAAGTAGACATTCCATAACAATGGACCCAGCACGCTTCCTTGTGGAACACTTGCCCCAATAGGATGTCTTGCTGATTCCGTTCCATTGAGAACTACACTTAGAGATCTACCATGAAGGTAATCACTGAGGAGACATAGCGTAGAGCCTGCAATTCCCAGTGCTTGAAGTTTTGCTAAGAGGCCCTGGTGCCACACCCGGTCGAAAGCGCCAGCAATGTCCAGTGCTACCACACAGCTGACTTTGGATTCATCCAGTGACTGGTGCCACTTAGTGGAGAGGTTTAACAACAGATCAGCAGCAGAGTAACCTTTCCTGAAGCCATATTGACGATCACAAAGTAGTGAATGGCACTCAAAAAACTCTGTCATTTGTCTTGAGATTATTGTCTCAAGGATCTTACCAGTGATTGACAGGAGTGACACTGGTCTGTAGTTGCTGATTTCTGCTCTGCTTTTCTTTTTGTGAACAGGGACTACATTTGCCTCTTTCCATAGAGAGGGCCATTTACACTGTACTAGGCAGTGCTGAAAGATGCGAGTTAGAGGTGCTGCTAGCTGGTCTGCACATCTCAACAATCTTGGGCTCAAGTTGTCTGGGCCCACAGCCTTTTCTTGGTCAAGCGGTTTAAGTAGGAAATGCACCTCCTCCTGCCTTATTGTCACCACTGACAGTTTTGACACAGTTCTTGCAGCTAGCCAAGGAGGGTCCCTTGCTGGATCAGGAACTTGCATTTTGGTAGCAAAGTGTTCAGCAAAGAGGTCCGCCTTCTCTTGACTACTAGTAGAGGTGGTCCCATCCTGTCGATTTAGAGGTGGAGTAAGTTCATCAGGCAGATAACCTTGTCTGTCCTTGACCAGGGACCACCAGGTTTTGGAGCCTACCCTACCTGATGCTAACTTTCTTTTAGTGTCCACCTCCCATTTAGCAATGGCCCACTTTTGAACATCACCCATATGCCTACAGGCTTGCATGTGCAAGTTCCTGTTATAGGTGGTAGGATGTCTCTTATACCTTCGCCATGCTTTGTACTTAGCAGTAGCTCTCTCCCTCTTTCTCCCCCTCTCTTCCTCCTTCTCTCCTTCCTTCTCCCCCTCTCTTCCTCCCTCTCTCCCTCCTTCTCCCCCTCTCTTCCTCCTTCTCTCCCTCCTTCTCTCCCTCTCTTCCTCCCTCTCTCCCTCCTTCTCCCCCTCTCTTCCTCCCTCTCTCCCTCCTCTCCCTCTCTCCCTCCTTCTCTGCCTCTCTTCCTCCCTCTCTCCCTCCTTCTCCCCCTCTCTTCCTCCCTCTCTCCCTCCTCCTCTCCCTCTCTTCCTCCCTCTCTCCCTCCTTCTCTCCCTCTCTCCCTCCTTCTCCCCCTCTCTTCATCCCTCTCTCCCTCCTTCTCCCCCTCTCTTCCTCCCTCTCTCCCTCCTTCTCCCACTCTCTTTCTCCCTCTCTCCCTCCTTCTCTCCCTCTCTCTCTCCCTCCTCCCCCTCTCTTCTTCCCACTCTCCCTCCTTCCCTCCCTCCCTCCCTCCCTCCTTCTCCCCCTCTCTTCCTCCCTCTCTCCCTCCTTCTCCCACTCTCTTTCTCCCTCTCTCCCTCCTTCTCCCCCTCTCTTCCTCCCTCTCTCCCTCCTTCTCTCCCTCTCTTCCTCCCTCTCTCCCTCCTTATCTCCCTCTCTTCCTCCCTCTCTCCTTCCTTCTCTCCCTCCTTCTCTCCCTCTCTTCCTCCTTCTCCCCCTCTCTTCCTCCCTCTCTCCCTCCTTCTCCCCCTCTCTTCCTCCTTCTCTCCCTCCCTCTCTCCCTCCTTCTCCCCCTCTCTCTCTCCCTCTCTCCCTCCTTCTCTCCCTCTCACCAGCAGCTGTCATTCCAGGATCTTGTTTTTATAACTTTTTAAGCCACCACTGTTATATTTTTCTCAGCCAAAATTAAACCTTTTTTTGGTCTGTCATGCCATCTGTGTCACTTTCCTGCCACACCTGCGTCACTTTCCTGCCACACCTGCGACACTTCCCTGCTACACCTGCGTCACTTTCCTGCCACACCTGCGTCACTTTCCTGCTACACCTGCGTCACTTTCCTGCCACACCTGCGTCACTTTCCTGCTACACCTGCGTCACTTTCCTGCCACACCTGCGTCACTTTCCTGCCACACCTGCGTCACTTTCCTGCTACACCTGCGTCACTTTCCTGCCACACCTGCGTCACTTTCCTGCTACACCTGCGTCACTTTCCTGCCACACCTGCGTCACTTTCCTGCTACACCTGCGTCACTTTCCTGCCACACCTGCGTCACTTTCCTGCTACACCTGCGTCACTTTCCTGCCACACCTGCGTCACTTTCCTGCTACACCTGCGTCACTTTCCTGCCACACCTGCGTCACTTTCCTGCTACACCTGCGTCACTTTCCTGCCACACCTGCGTCACTTTCCTGCCACACCTGCGTCACTTTCCTGCTACACCTGCGTCACTTTCCTGCCACACCTGCGTCACTTTCCTGCTACACCTGCGTCACTTTCCTGCCACACCTGCGTCACTTTCCTGCTACACCTGCGTCACTTTCCTGCCACACCTGCGTCACTTTCCTGCCACACCTGCGTCACTTTCCTGCTACACCTGCGTCACTTTAATGCTACACCTGCGTCAGTTTTCTTGTCAAACCTGAGTCACTTTCCTGCCACACCTGTGTCACTTTCCTGCCACACCTGCGTCATTTTCCTGCCACACCTGCAGCTCTTTCCTTAACAGAAGTAAGGTTGAAGGGGATAGGTTCAGGGCATACACAGTAGGCGCTAAACTCGTAAGGATCATACAACGCCTGAAGAATAAGAGGTAATTAGGGTGACCCAGGTAGAGCCGCTTAAGTTCCTTGGATCACAGGCCCTTCACCAGCATCATAGGGATGAGGGATAGAGTTTGAGAGAATACATTATAAGTTACAGAAGGGAGGAAGGGAAGGGAAGGGAAGGGAAGGATAAAGCGATGGAGAAAGAAGAAGTGAAGAGAGGAGGGGAAGGGAAAGTTGAGAAGTCAATAAATCATGACTAAAAAATTCCACAATTGCAATTTCGTATATTGTATCAGTGTCATTACGGTTATTACCGCAGTATAACAGGCAGAGAGTCATTACGTCGGATCTATTAGCCTGATACAATTACGCTGGGTGTATTAACCTGTCCTCATGGCTGCGAGTCACTCCTATTCACCCATGGTAACCAAATATATTTTACATTACATCGTTAACAGAGGTGTTCCTGTAAGATTTATATATAATGTATTATCAGCATTATCAACCTGTGCATGGGATAAACTATCCTGAGAGACGGTAATTCCCAAGTGATAGTAACTGCAGCTCTGCTGGAAGATGGTAATTACCAAGTGATAGTAACTGCAGCTGTGCTGGAAGGAAACCCTTTCTGGATTCCAGTGTGAATCCAGAAAACTCCCACTGAAATCTAGGAACCTCCCACCGGAAACCAAGAAACTCCCACTGGAATCAAGGAAACTCAAACTGGAACGACTGACGTGCAGGAAGAAGCGGTGGATTCGTGACTCACTTCGTCTTCAGCATCGCCAAGATCTCACTAACAAGTTTCGGGTTCTTGAAACATTTCACTTAAATCTTCAAGTTTCTTTATATTAAGTGACTCTCTCCGTAATTTTATATTTACAAGGGGATATCGTACCGTCTCTCCGTCCCTTCATTTGAACGTCTATCTTTCATTCGACAAACTATCCATCCGTTCATCCTGGATTACTAATGGTTTAGAAATACGGACGATATCGAATACTACACCACCAAAACGAAAAGAAAATATAGGACTTAGTAATAAGCATGTCAGAAATTGCATTTAAAGAATACAACAGTTACCATCACAAGTGCAACACTAACTTTCTAAACAAACGAAAGACAAGTGATAAAAGGTCATTACAGATACCCAGGTGTTGCACATGTGTCTTATTCATCAATATGTCTGTATATCGCAACAGTAATGTAACGATAAGCCAAGATGATATTCTGAGGTTATTATTATTATTATTATTATTATTATTATTATTATTATTATTATTATCCTAGGGAGCGTTAAACACATAGGGTTATGTGAGGTAGGGGGGGTGTTGGAAGGCATTCAGGTTTAATTGAGAAAATTGGAGCACAGATCCAACTCCCTAGATCAAGTATTACACTCTATAAACTAGAGTGTTAATATTCCTTCACAGCCTCATTCAAGGCTTTGAAGGAAAATTAACGTAGGAATAGGAACGTACAGATAACATTCACTGCCATATTCAGGTACTATTGTCAGCAACTAAAATTCTTAAAATTGTATTGTCTGGAGTACAAATGTACCTTGGAAAATACTGGAGCCTTCAGGATTAACCTTAACAAACACCTTGAACATAAGAACGTAAGAATGGAGGAACACTGCAGGAGGCCTACTAGCCCAAACTAGGCAAGTCCTTCTCTAAACCAATTATTCCCACCCACACATCACTGAGCAACTGGACTGTGGTACCTACATCGACTTGCAATCTGCAAGCACCAACAGTCTGGCTAGTCAGGTTGCTTCATAACAAACAGGATCTCAGGAGGGACTGATCCAAAAAGCACTTCAAGTTAGATTCAAGTTAGAAAATCTTAGGATCTATACAGAAATTATCTACTGGCATCACTAATGTGCTTCTCCGGTACTGCTACACATTCTGTCTAGATAGAGTTTAGGAGAAACAAAGAGGGAAAAGAAGAGAGGTTAGCACTGCCTAGCCAGGAGCTATGCTAGGGCAGGGAGAGGTTAAGTGAGGTCTGACTGTCGGGGGTGACGGCGGAGGGGGCGGCGACAACGGCCACGGCCGCAGGGGAGAGGGAGGTGGCGGCGGCGGCAAAAGGAGAAACGACACCAGCAGAAGCAACCACACCATCAGCAAAAGCATTAGTAACAAAAATAATACATCATTACCACTGCCACCAGTACCGACAGTAGCATCTCTACAAACAGAACGGCATTAGCACCAGAACCACCAGCAACCCCACAACCACTAGGACCAGCAGCCCCAACAGCAACAGTACCACTACTTGGACCATAGCACCACCACCACTTGGACCATAGCACCACCACCACTAGGACCAGTAGCACCACCACCACTTGGACCATAGCACCACCACCACTAGGACCAGTAGCACCACCATCACTAGGATCAGTAGCACCACCGCCACTAGGACCAGTAGCACCACCTCCACTAGGACCAGCAGCCCCCAACCTGGTTCTGGTGAGCTGAACTGATTGAATGATTACCATGTGGATCACCAGAGACCGACAAACGCCGCTCAGAATCGATTGAAGCCTCAGACCTCTAGTTCAATTGAGGGGAATTACTTTCGTTTTCCACGTAAGGGATTCTGTGGTGTTTGATGTCTTGCGAAGGTGGATGTGTTTGTGTGTATGTATGTGTGTGTGTGTGTTTGTGTGTATGTGTGTGTGTGTGTGTGTGTGTGTGTGTGTGTGTGTGTGTGTGTGTGTGTGTGTGTGTGTGTGTGTGTGTGTGTGTGTGTGTGAGAGAGAGAGAGAGAGAGAGGATTAAACAAGAACATACACAAAAGCCTTCACACCTACTTAATATTATACTTTTTCGAGGTTCTAATTTTACACACAAATATTAACCTTCTCACACATGCATGGGCACAAACTTATCACCAGACCTACAATTACAATCAAAACACCACTCTACCCCCCCCCCGACACACACACACACTCACACACACACACACACACACACAACGTTGAACAAACGATTTTAAGAGGCATTGTCAGTGGAAACTGGAGCAATACCGACAGGTACTGGACACTGCACACACAAAAACGGTGACAACTAAAAAAAAACAACCTTTGATGGAGGTGGATACATCAAAGGCAGCGAAATCTGGCAAGGTGTCACCCCACTTATTCTGCGAGAGAAAGCAGAAACAATCTGAACCACCAGCTAATATCTACAACAAGTCAGTAGATATGGGATGGTTGCCAGGGGTCTGGAAGACGGCGAATGTAGTGCCAATAGTTAAGAAAGGAGACAGACAGAAAGCGTTGAATCACAGACCAGAATCACTAACATGTATACAGTGCAAGGTAATGGAGAAGATAATCAGAAAAATAAACACAAACGGAGTATAATGCGATCCTTTACTGACTACGTTTCGCTCATAGTTGGCTTCATCAGGTCACAAACATATCTACCTGGGTAAAGAATATATATAGTGTGGAGAGTCAGGTGGAGAATGTTGGGTATTTTATACTATTTATCTCCAAAATAATTAGAAGGAGAGCAGCAGAGCACCTAAAAAAATTGATTTCACAAGCAACAACCAGCATGGGTTTAGAGATGGTAAATCTAATCTTACAAGCCTGCTGGTGTTCTTTGACCAAATAACAGATGTGAAACAGGAGAGACAAGGGTGAATTGCATATTACTGGACTGCAAGAAGTCATTTAATAACGTGCATCACAAAGAGACTGTGGCAAAAACTTCAGTTACAGACACAAATAATAAGGAATGCACTTTGGTGAATCAAGGAATACCACAGAAGGCAACAACGAGTGATTATCTGTTAGAATGGAGAATAGTAACAAGCGGGGTTCTGCAAGGATCGGAATTAGGACCAGCAAAGCTTCTGGAATATGGGAATAATATATCAGAAGAGATGAAATCAATTGTACCTTGTTTGCCAATAATGTAAAAACTAACGAGGTGAATAAAAATCGGAGAAGGCAAGAGAAGGCTACAGATGGTTCTAGACAAACTGTAGATTAGTCAGATAAGTGGTTACTAGAATTCAACCCCAATAAATGAAAGGTTATGAGGACTGGGGAAGGGCAACACCGGAAAATGAGTACAGCTTCGGGGACAGAGGCTGCAACCTTACTCAGGGAGAAAGACCTAGGGGCGAGTATAGGGCCAAGCATATCACTGGAGACACTTCGCAAAATCATTGGATACATGCGACCATGTGGTAAGCGCACACAAAATGCGTGTAAAAGTAAAAACTAAGAAGGTGAAGAGATGAATATTTAACTTCCTAACAAACAGAACCCAAAAATTAATGGTAAATACCGGAATCTGGCACTGCTACAGTGAAAAGTACTGTCCCCCAAGGCACAATAATCAACCCCACTTCTCTTACTCATTCTCACTTCTGACATAGACAGGGACACAAATCACAACATTGTATCATCATATGCAGATGTTACTAGAATCTGTATGAAAGTGGCATCCATAATGATAGAGTGAGCCTCCAAGATGATGTAAATAAACCAAGTCGTTTAGAGGTTCACTGACAACAAATGATGCTCAATGAGGACAGATTTCAGTTTCTACGTCATGAAGAATGGTGGAAATAAAAACGAGATCAGAGTAGAAGGCGAAATGAAACCATTCAATAGAACGTAAGACAAATGTGAGAGACCTGGGAGTGACAGTCAAAAGATCTCACGTCCGAGAACCACATGAATATTAGTATCGTAATCGAAAGAAAAAAGATAGGTTGGATAACTAGAACCTTGAAAACAAGAAATCTCGAGCCAAAGATGATACTCTTCAGGTCATTCACTCTCTCTAGACTGGTATATTGCTGTGTGCTAACTGCCCCCTTCTAGGCAGGCGAAATTGCTTAGCTGGAAAATGTACAGAGAACCTTCACAGCTCGTATAAACTCAGTCAAACCCCTAAATTACTGGGAGCGTTTAAAGTCCTTAGACTTGTACTCCTTAGAATGAGAAAGATATATCACAATCTACAGCTTGAAGGTACTGGACAAATTGGTTCCAAACCTGAGCACAAGAGGCTTGGCAGACGGTGCAGGATACCTCCAATGAAAAGCAGGGAAGCGATGAGTACACTGAGAGACCTCAATAAATGTTAAGGGACCCTGACTTTTCAATGCATAAGGGAGATTACCAACAAACCCCAGTCTCCAAAAGGGAACTCGGCAGAGTCCTCAAAACACTTCCTGATCAGCGGGCACTAACAGTTTTATCCATCAGGCCAGCAACCAGGAGGCCTGGTCTGGAACCGGGCCACGGGACAGTCACCTCCAGAACCGACTCCAGGTAAACACCAGGCACGCTTCAGTAACCTTTGCAGCCAATGTTCGTTTCGTAAATCGTAAAAGAAACATTCAGGAATCTCAAAAGTCACTCAAGACCCAATAAACAATATGGATCAGGCCCATTTTGGGTGTGCAACACCAGCATGGAATCCACATCTGACCAACCAGAGGTATAGAACTAAGCTAGATCCTTAGCAAAGGAAAATGAACAATGAGGAAAGGCTATAGGAAGAGAATATCACGATGTTAGAGGAGAGAAGAACCAGATGAGACATGATAACATGATAGGATAAAAACGGATAGACTGCTTGACAGGCAGAAAACAGGTACAAGAGGGCATAGTTGTAAATCAAAAAATATGAGTCATACGGACGTCAGGAAGTACTTCTTCAGCCTCAGGGCTGTCAGGACGGCAGAGGTTGGTGAATGCAATGTTACAGTGGGGAGAGATCAGGGTTATAGATGTAGATAAGGAAGAAGGGAAAGGGTGTGAGGTGTGTGTGTGTGTGTGTATGTGTGTGTGTGTGTGTGTGTGTGTGTGTGTGTGTGTGTGTGTGTGTGTGTGTGTTAGTTACCATTTTGTCCTAGGCACATGTCGATTAGACACTAGGCCTGCTGTGTGTGTGTATGTGTGTGTGTGTGTTAGTTTAGTTTTAGCGCGTGTGAACGCGCGTGTGTGCATGTACATGGTTGAGTCAGCTTACCTTTCATGTATATTGAGGGGGATGACTGTGTAAATAGTTGGAGGTAGCGAGGCAGATCAAAGCTGCCAGTAGCTACACTACCTCAGTAAGGGTGGGAGAAGCACACAAGAGGATTCCATCCCACCAGAGAATACCAGTAAGAGTATTCGACCCCAAAATTACTCTTTTCTCCCCCTCACCCCAGGGAACATTGAGTCAATATTACAAAATCGTCTTCCAAATGCCAAACTTTGGGTATCCTTTTTATAATTTTTTTTGACCTTTATATGAAAAGTGCATTTGTTTGATTTTTAAAATATTACAAAGAATAACTAAAATAAAACACTTAGGGTTTATAATATATTACATAATATGGAAAGGCTTTATTTTTAAGAAAACGTCAATGTCAATGCGAAAATTTTTAACCAAATATAACAAAAAGAAGCAATAAAAAGACTATATATCAGAAAAAAATCTGATTTTACTCTATAAGTGAACTAGCCGCCATTGTTGGCAACTTCCAGTAATGACATGTGGGTCCCCCAGGGGAGTGCATCCACCCCAGGGTACAAACTTATACTTTAGAACCTATTGTAAGTACAAGCTACAGCTACTGTATATAGTAAGCTAGGTAGCAACGACCCAAGATAAACCAGTACTGTACACTTCTGGTGTAAATATCTTAACGGGGACACACTTGTAAACAAAGATACATGTAAGTTGAGCAAACATTTATTTGGAACACGTTTAGCTCTAAGGAGAGCTAAATATAGCCCTAAATAGAGCTAAGTATTTGGAGCTGTATTTAGATCTATTCGAAGGTATACTTAGCTTTGTCCAGTAGCTGAGGCCTGTAGGTGACTTGAACTTGCTGAGCATGGGCCAGTAGGCCTGCTGCAGTACTCTTTCCTTCTTAAGTTCTTAAGAAGAGCTAGTACAGCATTTAATAGAGCTAAATACAGCTCTAGGTACATCTAAGTATAGCAAAACATTCTCCAAAGATGAGCTCTGTATATTTGTACCTTTTGAAGACAATGACAGGCGCCGGATCTGTCCTGACGCCTGTCCATCCTCCTATCCTTTCCACATCCTTGGATAGAGGAGGAAGGAAAAAAATAAATCCCTTCCCTTCTGTCCCAGGAAACCTTCATCCCGTTCCCTACCTACAACCTCTCTCTCTCTCTCTCTCTCTCTCTCACACACACACACTCTTCTGGTATCCAATTTTGGCAGACCACTTTTACGCCGCAGTTACGCTCGCTCGGATGAGATAGAGCTGACATCACAAACGATAGAGCTGACATCACAAACGATAGAGTTGACATCACAAACGATTATAGGGAGTCTTGGCGAGTCTGAAGTCCATCGATGTACCGTCATATTTGCTCCACAAAATGACGCAAAAATATTGCCACAGTGGAGCCGTAAATCTATCGTGGATGTTTTACTGTGCTGAGAGATAGTTAAGCTGCGTAAAGTTAAGGCTGTGTAAAGTTAAAGCTGTTTAACGTTAAGGCTGTATAAAGTTAAAGCTGTTTAACGTTAAGGCTGTATAAAGTTAAAGCTGTTTAACGTTAAGGCTGTATAAAGTTAAATCTGTGTAAAGTTAAAGCTGTGTAAAGTTAAAGCTGTGTAGTTAAAGCTGTGTAAAGTTAAAGCTGTGAAGTTAAAGCTGTGTAAAGTTAAAGCTGTGTAAAGTTAAAGCTGTAAAGTTAAAGCTGTGAAGTTAAAGCTGTGTAAAGTTAAAGCTGTGAAGTTAAAGTTGTGTAAAGTTAAAGCTGTGAAGTTAAAGCTGTGTAAAGTTAAAGCTGTGTAAAGCTAAAGTTGTGTAAAGTTAAATCTGTGAAGTTAAAGTTGTGTAAAGTTAAAGCTGTGTAAAGTTAAAGCTGTGAAGTTAAAGCTGTGTAAAGTTAAAGCTGTGAAGTTAAAGCTGTGTAAAGTTAAAGCTGTGAAGTTAAAGCTGTGTAAAGTTAAAGCTGTGAAGTTAAAGCTGTGTAAAGTTAAAGCTGTGTGAAGTTAAAGCTGTGTAAAGTTAAAGCCGTGAAGTTAAAGCTGTGAAGTTAAAGCTGTGTAAAGTTAAAGCTGTGAAGTTAAAGCTGTGTAAAGTTAAAGCTGTGTAAAGTTAAAGCTGTGTAAGTTAAAGCTGTGTAAGTTAAAGCTGTGTAAAGTTAAAGCTGTGTAAAGTTAAAGCTGTGAAGTTAAAGCTGTGTAAAGTTAAAGCTGTGTAAAGTTAAAGCTGTGTAAAGTTAAAGCTGTAAAGTTAAAGCTGTGTAAAGTTAAAGCTGTGTAAAGTTAAAGCTGTATAAAGTTAAAGCTGTGTAAAGTTAAAGCTGTGTAAAGTTAAAGCTGTGTAAAGTTAAAGCTGTGTAAAGTTAAAGCTGTGAAGTTAAAGCTGTGTAAAGTTAAAGCTGTGTAAAGTTAAAGCTGTGTAAAGTTAAAGCTGTAAAGTTAAAGCTGTGTAAAGTTAAAGCTGTAAAGTTAAAACTGTGAAGTTAAAGCTGTGAAGTTAAAGCTGTGAAGTTAAAGCTGTGAAGTTAAAGCTGTGTGAAGTTAAAGCTGTGTGAAGTTAAAGTTGTACCTGAATCTTTCTGATACGAGGGTACAATCTGCTCCTGAAACTTTTGATTGCATTTGTCGAGCCTGTACCTGAAACTCTGCACTGTCTTTGTCCAGCGGCTGAAAAATTAGTGTGTGTTCAGTATGTTCCTAAAAATCTACAGTGCATCTGAATCAGTGATACCACCCACACACCTGTCAGTGTAAGAATCAGTGATACCACCCACACACCTGTCAGTGTAAGAATCAGTGATACCACCCACACACCTGTCAGTGTAAGAATCAGTGATACCACCCACACACCTGTCATTGTAAGAATCAGTGATACCACCCACACACCTGTCAGTGTAAGAATCAAGTGATACCACCCACACACCTGTCAGTGTAAGAAACAGTGATGCCACCCACACACCTGTCAGTGTAAGAATCAGTGATGCCACCCACACACCTGTCAGGGTAAGAATCAGTGATACCAACCACACACCTGTCAGTCAGTGTAAAAATCAGTGATACCACCAACACACCTGTCAGTGTAAGAATCAGTGATACCACCCACACACCTGTCAGTGTAAGAATCAGTGATACCACCCACACACCTGTCTGTGTAAGACTCAGTGATACCACCCACACACCTGTCAGTGTAAGAATCAGTGATACCACCCACACACCTGTCAGTGTAAGAATCAGTGATACCACCCACACACCTGTCAGTGTAAGAAACAGTGATACCACCCACACACCTGTCAGTGTAAGAATCAGTGATACCACCCACACACCTGTCAGTGTAAGAATCGGTGATACCACCCACACACCTGTCAGTGTAAGAAACGGTGATACCACCCACACACCTGTCAGTGTAAGAATCAGTGATACCACCCACACACCTGTCAGTGTAAGAATCAGTGATGCCACCCACACACCTGTCAGTGTAAGAAACAGTGATGCCACCCACACACCTGTCAGTGTAAGACTCAGTGATACCACCCACACACCTGTCAGTGTAAGAATCAGTGATACCACCCACACACCTGTCAGTGTAAGAATCAGTGATACCACCCACACACCTGTCAGTGTAAGAATGAGTGATACCACCCACACACCTGTCAGTGTAAGAAACAGTGATACCACCCACACACCTGTCAGTGTAAGACTCAGTGATACCACCCACACACCTGTCAGTGTAAGAAACAGTGATACCAACCACACACCTGTCAGTGTAAGAAACAGTGATACCAACCACACACCTGTCAGTGTAAGATACAGTGATACCAACCACATATCTGTCAATATAATTTCGAACCACAATTAATCTAAAGTCGAAATTTTCGAATTTGAATTCATCACGTGGAAGACAAATGATGACAAGAACAAGAGGAAGATCCTTAGAGTAAAGTAAGGCTCTATTCCACAAGGTTCCCATCAAAGAGAAGCTCTGTCATGCCTTGAGAAAGCTCTGTTTTTAGTGAACTTATGTGTAATAAAGTTTTTCTAAACCGAGTGTACTTTAATTTCATTTTAATTTTCAATATATATATATATATATATATATATATATATATATATATATATATATATATATAAACAACCACTGTGAAAGAATGGTGAAATTTCAAGCGATTTCGTGACTTCTCACGTTATCAAGGAACTATAGATAGTTCCTTGATAATGTGAGAAGTAACGAAAACGCTTGGAATTTCATTATTCTTTCACAGTGGTTGTTTTGTATCTTCTGATATCACCTGTTCTGATATCTTATTGCATATATATATATATATATATATATATATATATATATATATATATATATATATATATATATATATATATATATATATATATATATATATATATATATAATACCGTGGTCAGGAGCTATGATTAAACCCTTGCACTACACTGCCCTCGGGAGTCTTCCAGTTTTGCGGCCAAACATCAAACTACCCGACAACTCCAGGACTGAACAACCCTAAAACTGAACAACCCAAAGATTGAACAACTCCAGGATTTAACAACCCCGGGACTGAACAACCCCCAGAACTAAACAGCCACAGGCCTGAACAAGCAACTCAAATGCCAACTGCTGACCTACGAGCGTTCCGGCATTGAGTAGCAGAGTGACACATGTAAACATGAGGGCAGGGAGGGGAACGAGGGAGGGAGGGAGGGGATCAGCACGCGTTACGCAGACACGTAAACAAGAGTAGAAGGGAGGGGTTCGATGGGAGGGGGAGATCAGCACGGGACACAAGGACACGTAAACAACGGGGAGGGGAGGACGAGGGGAGGGAGATTCCACGTGTCACACAGACACGTATATAAGGGGAGGGGATGATACATGAGGGGGCACTAAGGAGAGAGAGAGAGAGAAAGAAAGAATTACAATAGGGAGTGAGGGGGGGGTCAGCAAGAGAAAGACAGGAAGTGAGGCAGGACAGAAGAAAGCAGTAAGGAAGCGAGGAATGATGTTAGAGAGCAAGAGATAAAATGGAAGAGATGGGAGGGGATGGAAGGGCAGTGAGAGCGAGAGAAGAGAGGAGAGAGCAGATGGGAGGGGAGGCAGAGAGAGGGGAGAGCAGAGATAAACAGGTATGAATCAGAGGGGACGGGAGATGCGCCCCGCGATATGTCATGATGATAGTTTAGATAACAGGCCGCCCCAGCAAACAATGACGCCCATGCTCACATGTTCGGATATGTGGGCGACGGGGGCCGGTTATCGGAGAGTGGGTTAACGGGGTGGGTGGCGAGTATGACCCGCCTTGCTTGGGCAAATAGGCCTACAGCACCTCTCCAATTTTTTTAATTAAACAATAAAAAAGGCACAGTACCGTGACTGGAACAATACACAACCAGCACATAGGAGAGAGGAGCTTACGACGACGTTTCGGTCCGACTAGGACCATTTACAAAGTCACACCGTGTCACTTTGTAAATGTGCAGGCTATCTGTGTAATATTTTATGCTTTCGCGGAGGGATACACTTGTTTTCCGGTTTGAAATTGGCTAAAAACTTTAGCCTTAATGGAAATCAATTGACAGAGGCCGCTTGAAGGGGAACGAATGATGAGTTGTGTTTAGGGAAGCCGGTGGACCTGCGCAAACACACTACTCATCCTAACAAGAGGAAAAGAGGACATAGTATTCATGGTATACTGCATCGGCAAGTTGGTAAATAAGACACATGTGTAACACAAGGGCAAATATTTTTGTTTGTGAGTTTGAGGAAGACTTGCCTAGTATGGGCCAGTAGGCCTGCTGCAGTGTTTCCCCTGTCTTATGTTCTTATGCATGGGACACTATTATCATCAACATGTGGGTAGCTCCATCTGTATTGAATTGATAAAGACACTGGTTGGCAAAACGTCTTCAGAATAAAGATACTTGGTCACAGACCGGGCAGCGGGGACGTTGATCCCCGAAACACTCTCCAGGTGTTTCCAGATATATCCGAGTGTTGTAGAGTTTTAGTTATCAGGAGGTAAAGACGAGCTGTGTATCAGCCAACAATATTATACTGGTATGTTGCAATAATGCCAGAATTACCGACAATATGTTAGGTAAAACAAGACATGTGCAACTAATGCAATATTTTATTGTGGCAATGTTTCGCTCTCCAGGAGCGTTGTCAAAGATGAGTCACAGGGATGTCAGGAAATATTTCTTCGGCTCAGGAAGTGGAATGACCTTGATGAGATGATGCGAGATGACTCCACACATGGGCACCAGGAGGCCTGGTCATGGACCGGGCCGAGGGGGCGTTGATCCCCGGAATAACCTCCAGGTAGGGGGTTTAATTAAGCAAAGGTATGATGGGATCCATGAGGCTAGGGGGGAGTGAACCCCGTCACGGCAAGTTAATGGCGGGGCCATCAACTAGAGCTCAACCCTTGCAACCATAAATATGGAAGTACGTTTTATTCAATCTCTCTCTCTCTCACTCTCTCTCTCTCTTACACATAACGGGGAGGTGAACGAAAGCAGTCATCACGGCATGAAAAATATGACTCCCCTATCTGTTGATAGTGACGGGGACAGTATTCAAGTACTTAGTATTCAGTATTCAGGAGCATATAGCAGGATAGAAACAAACTGGAAAATACTAGAGAGATTAACACAAACCTCTGAGAGTATCATGTTAACAGAAATGTTAAAGAAAACTGGGGACAAAGAGATAATACAGAATGATGGGGACAAATAAATTGGAATACTGTAAACAAAAGAGGATATAGTGAAAATAAAGGAGTCTATAACTCTGCTAAGAGGGTAAATGAGAATAATAAAAGTGAGATGTATTTTGTTTACAGAGAAACGGAGCATTCAAATGATTTATTAAAAAATTATGACATGAGAGACTCCAAACTAAAACAAGAGGAGCTTTGTCAAGCTCCTGGAGGGCGAAACGTTGCCACAGTAAAATGTCAAATTAGTTGCATTTCTTTTTTCTTAACATTGTGTTGGTAACTGAACCATTATTATAAATACAAGGAAAAACCTCGACAAACTAGCACTAATGGGTATTATAAACTAGGAAAAGCTGATATAGTTATGTATTTGAAACTAACCTGGAGAAAAACATTTTAAATGAGGTTGTAGTTGACGGAAAATTCTCAGATGGTGAAAAGACAGAGTCGGGGAGAATGGAAGAGCAGAGATAATATTGCCAGAAAAAAGGCAAGTTACGAAAATTGAAATTCTATCCACAAGAATGGCTGAAATTTTAATTTTAACAAGGATGATAAACTTCTGATGATTAAGACACATGTGCAACAGTTGGGCACCTTTACTGATGAAACGTTTCGCCTACACAGTAGGCTTCTTCAGTCAGATACAGAGGCAGCAGGTGTGGTAGTGAAATGAAGATGTAATCAGTCCATCAAGTTTGGAGAAATTAGTGTTTGAGGTGGTTAGTCCCTCAGCCTGGAGAAGAGTTCAGCCTCATGGTCTGGAAATATATGAAGCTGAAGCATGAGAATGGAGTTTTCAACACTGTCAACGATGAGGTGGAAGATCTCGAAGATGTTGCAGGGGATGGGATTCACCAGTAGAAGTAAGAAGGCAGGTCCCCCTGGAATCCAACCCTTCTCACTCATAACCATTAGTGACATGATGGAGTATGGAAGATGTCCTTTGTACCAAGGTACTATTGTGCTGCAGTGTCTTCCAGTTAAGTTGAAAATGGTATAAAATACCGACAAGTTAATGGTTAAGACACATGTGCAACTGTGCAACAGTTGGGTATCTTTATTGTTGGAACGTTTCGCCTACACGGTAGACTTCTTGAGCTCTCAGTAGTATCAGTTACCAGTAGTGTCAGTAGTATGTGACTCATACCAACCGTTACTGATTCACCATCTTACGTGATCACTGACCGTTACTGAGTCATTCTGCTGACCACAGCATGATGTTTGAATGCCGCTCGCCCTCCGGGCACGATACAGCAGTTCAGGTCGAGACGTTAGGAAGAGAGAGAGAGAGAGGTCAGGCTTTGCGCTCCTCCTTTAATACCCATAATTATAAGTTACCAGCCGTCCGAAGTGTGTGTTTTTACCCAATTCCAGCATTCGAACCCCACACAACATAGGCTTCTTCAGTCAAACAGAGGCAGTAGGTGTAGTAGTGAAATGAAGACGATGTAATCAGTCAATGAACTGATTACATGTTCATTTCAACGATAAGATACCCAACTGTTGCACATGTATCTTAATCATCAACTTGTCAGTATTTTATACAGTTTTCAACATAATAAACTTCTAGCAGTTACTATATACAACCCATCATTTAATAATACCTAGGAGAGGGAAGAGTCTGATCAAGTTGATGAGGGATTACATAATATAATGAAGGAACTACTGATGAAAAGTTTACAATGAAAAGGAAAAAAGTTATTACTGATGATTTTAACCCAAAAATTATAAATTAGTTAACCCATGAAGCTGGCAATGTAAACAGTCAATAAAGTTTTTATTGCAGAATCGTGTTAATGAAGCAACAAGGATGAGAGAAGACACGGATGAGAGACGACACGGATAAGAGAATGCAAGGATGAGAGACAACAAGGATGAGAGACAACAAGGATGAGAGACAACAAGGATGAGAGACAATAAGGATGAGAGACAACAAGGATGAGAGACAATAAGGATGAGAGACAACAAGGATGAGAGACAATAAGGATGAGAGACAATAAGGATGAGAGACAATAAGGATGAGAGACAACAAGGATGAGAGACAACAAGGATGAGAGACAATAAGGATGAGAGACAACAAGGATGAGAGACAATAAGGATGAGAGACAACAAGGATGAGAGACAATAAGGATGAGAGACAACAAGGATGAGAGACAACAAGGATGAGAGACAATAAGGATGAGAGACAACAAGGATGAGAGACAATAAGGATGAGAGACAACAAGGATGAGAGACAACAAGGATGAGAGACAACAAGGATGAGAGACAACAAGGATGAAAGACAAGTATGAGAAACAGAAACACTCTTACACTCGATATCATTGTTTCTTTGGTACACAGGATATGATATTCCAGGAGGAGTGGGATTTGTAACACTTTTTTTTTTCACCCATGATGTGTCTCGTAGCTCAGCTGGTAGCGCACTCAGTTCATCCTCTGCATGAGGCTGTCATCTACTGAGGACGCGGTTAACCTCCAAGAAGATATAAACAAAGTTTTCCAGTGGGCAACGGTACACAAAATGATGTTCAATGAGGACAAATTCCAACTACTCCGTTATGGAAAACTGGAGGAGATAATAACTAGAACTCCAATCATACAACAGAACGAGAAAATAATGTGCTGGACCTGGGAGTGGTAATGTCTGAGGATCTCACTTTCAAGGATCACAACAGTGCCACGATCACAACTGCGAAGAAAATGATAGGATGGATAACGAGAACGTTCAAAGCAAGAGATGCCAAGCCAGTGATGATCATTTTTAAATCACTTGTTCTCTCTAGGCTGGAATACTGCTGTACATTAACATCTCACATTCAAGGCAGGTGAAATTGCAGATCTAGAGAGTGTACAGAGAACCTTTACTGCACGTATAAGTTCCATCAAACATCTTAACTACTGGGAACGCTTGGAAGCACTTGACTTGTACTCGCTGGAATGCAGGCGAGAGAGATACATGTATATCATAATTTATACTTGGAAAATCCTAAGAGAAAACACAGTAAATGTCCGCTGCCCAAGACTGTTCAACAGCCTCCCAATAGACCCCTGGCTGCCTTCAAGGAGGAGCTGGACAGATACTTAAAGTCGGTGTGGGATCAGCTAGGCTGTGGTTCGTATGCTGGACTATGTGTGGCCAACAGTAACAGCCTGCTTGTTCAGGCCCTGTTCCACCGCCTGGTCGTGGACCGGGCCGCGGGAGCGTTGATCCCCGGAATACCCTCCAGGTAGATAGGTAGGTAGACACCGAGGTCCATGGTTCGATCCCCGGTATGGGTGGAAACATTAGGACGTGTTTCCTTACGACACCTGCTGTCCCTGAGTATCTAGCAGCAAGTAGGTACCTGGGTGTTAGCCGACTGGTGTGGGTCACACCCTGGGAACAAAATTAACCTAAGTTGCCCGAAATGCTCTGCATAACCAGGCGTTTACTATACAGTATGTCACTGATGTCAGCTATGGTCTGTTTAAGTTGTATCACGTACTTGTAGAAATCAAGATTAATATTATTTGTAGATGAATGGTTCAGAGAACCGACATGTTGATAAATTAGACACATGTGCAACTCTTGGGTATCTTTATTGAGGAAACGTTTCGCCACACAGTGGCTTCATCAGTCTATACAAAGGAGAATCTTGAAGAACAGGAGGAGAATGAGGTAATCAGTCCCTCAACCTTGAGTCGATGTGGTCAGTCCATCAATCTTGAATAGATTCTATTCAAGATTGATGGACTGACCACATCGACTCAAGGTTGAGGGACTGATTACCTCATTCTCCTCCTGTTCTTCAAGATTCTCCTTTGTATAGACTGATGAAGCCACTGTGTGGCGAAACGTTTCCTCAATAAAGATACCCAAGAGTTGCACATGTGTCTAATTTATCATTAATATTATTATTACAGACGGCTAACACACAAGTAAGGGGGGAGAGGGAATGGGGAAGGGAAGAGGGTGGGAAATGTGTGAGAGAGGAATGAAGGGGGATAGGTAAGAGAAATGGGGGATGGATGAGAGAGGAGGGGATGGTGGAGAAGGTATATGGAGATTCTGGCCCACAAAACGCTATGTCCAGGACCATTATTGTTAATATAAACATAGAGGGTTTACCATTATTCACAACCAGAGTGCATTAATTCCCGTTTGAGATGACCCTCCCACATAAACCAGGCCAGCGCCACGCTCTGCACAAATAAATATGGTAATAGCTGCCGCCCTGGGCTTGTGGGAGAGGGGAAAGGGTGGGAGGAGTTGGGAGGGGAAAAGAAGGGAATATGAAAATGAAGGGAATGGGGAGGGAACGAGAAAGTGGGAGATGAAGGAGTGAATATAATGGAAAGTCTGTCTGTGTTCTCTATCTCTCTCTCTCTCTCTCTCTCTCTCTCTCTCTCTGTAATTACCTATTTGTAGCTACAAGAACAAAGTTATTATCTTATACATGAATCTGAAGACCGAAAACTGAATTGCTTATTAGCAAATTTTTGCGGCTTAAGCATTTTATCCATTATTCTTTTCCATTGTTGACAAATCACTTGTCATCAAAATTGGTTTCCTTTTTATATATACTGGGATAATATATCATCTTCTATCTGTCTTCCAGTTATCTAGGTATCTTTATTGTACACGTTTCGCCCTCCAGTCTACCTACCTGGAGTCTGTTGTTAGGTAAGACACATATGCAACAGTTAGGTATCTTTATTTCGAAACGTTTCGCCTACACAGTAGGCTTCTTCAGTCGAGTACAGAAAAGTTGATAGAAGCAGAAGAGACTTGAAGACGATGTAATCAGTCCATCACCCTTAAAGTTTTGAGGTGGTCAGTCCCTCAGTCTGGAGAAGAGCATTGTTCCAAAGTTTGAAACAATATGGAGTTGAAGTGACAGGATGGAGCCTCATATAGCGCCAGGAGGTGAGACGTAGGTCACTAGTAGAACGCAGATGTTGGGAGGTCAGGTCCCTCTCAAATCCTGCTGTTCTCACTAGTAGAGGTAGTCGAAGTTGATTTCTACCTGGAGTCTACCTGGAGGGCATTCCTGGGATCAACGCCCCCGCTGCCCGGTACATGACCAAGCCTCCTGGTGGATCAGGGTCTGATCAACCAGGCTATTACTGCTGGCCGCACGTAGTCCAACATACGAACCACAGTCAGTGGCCTTATATAGTTCTTATCTTCCAATTATGTCCTTGAATTTGCATTGATAAAGTCACTAGATGGCGAATCGTCTACAATAAACATACCCAGATGTTGCACATGTGTAATTTTCATCAGTTTACTGTCTTATAGTGGCAACCTAAATTATATTTATAGAGTGGACAGCATAACTCTTCTAAAGTAAAAGGACACAAGTGCAACTAATGTGACATTTATTGTGGCAACGTTTCGCTCTCCAGGAGCTTTATTAATGGCTTGATAAAGCTCCTGGAGAGCGAAACGTTGCCACAATAAATGTCACATTAGTTGCACTTGTGTCCTTTTACTTTACATATTGTCGGTAATTCTACCAACTTTATTATAACTCTTCTAGACAGTCTTTAAACCCATGGTGTTATCCCGTCTGGTCACTTTATTTTGGATAGTATCCAGATAAGTAAGACACATATGCGACATATCTTGTTGGTATATCGTTGTTATAGTCTGTATCCTGAAGTAATTTGTTTTATTTCGTGGTTAGTAACTTCAGTATCCTGCATTTGAGTTATCTCTTTGTGATTTAAATGCACATTTAAAATATTTTCTTTAGTAAACACACGCTGATTTTTTTTTTTTACAATTTATTAGGGTTTCCCCTTGTTTGCCAGAACTAAATCAAGTGGGTTGTTTTTAGTCTGTTCTGTCATAAACTGTTTTAAACAGCTGTTTTGCTGTTCTTGTGTGTGTGTGAGACAGGGAGAGAGATAGACCAACAGACTGACACACTGACAGACAGGTAGATAGACGGTAGGACACGCTGGCAGACAGGTAGACGGTAGGACACACTGACAGACAAGTAGATAGACGGTAGGACACACTGACAGACAGGTAGATAGACGGTAGGACACACTGACAGACAGGTAGATAGACGGTAGTGAGTGAGGATGAAGGCAAAAACATGTTTTGAGTGACCTAACTGACTCACATGATAAAAAAGAGCAATAAAGCCAAAGTGTAATTATGGCATAAAGTCTCCGTGACTTGCAGTGAGGTCAACCATGGGTCAGGTGACTGTGTGTGTGTGTGTGTGTGTGTGTGTGTGTGTGTGTGTGTGTGTGTGTGTGTGTGTGTGTGTGTGTGTGTGTGTGTGTGTGTGTGTGTGTGTGTGTGTGTGTGTGTGAGTTTCCAATAACACTTTACATTTTTATATTTGTGTGTCAGCAAGAAGAACTATTAATCTCGTTTTATTTTTGTGTGAATAGGATTTGGGAAGGGAAAAAGACATACAAGAATTGCGGAGAAAGGCAAGAGATACTTGTAATGACCGATGAAAGCGAGGAGAATATTCCTATATAGTAAGAGAATGGAGAGAGAGAGAGAGAGAGAGAGAGAGAGAGAGAGAGAGAGAGAGAGAGAGAGAGAGAGAGAGAGAGAGAGAGAGAGAGAGAGAGAGAGAGAGAGAAAGAGAGATGTCAACGAGATAAAGTCAGTTGATCAAATGAAAATGCTGGCCCACAGATGGCTCCAACTTCATCCTGTTTCCTACTTGTATGTCTCATAACAATAAAAATGCTTTCAAATGAGCTGATGTAGGTAACAGCTCTTAGCTTGCCAATAAAGTTAGGAATCCTTAACCTGTAAATAGCTTGTCAATAAAGCTAGGGATCCTTAACCTTGTCAAACCCTGTGTAAAAGAGAGAGAGAGAGAGAGAGAGAGAGAAAGGTAAGCTGTTGTTGAAAGATATGACAGTCTTCAGACGAGGACAAGATATCTTCAGACGAGGACAAGATTTCTTCAGACGAGGACAAAATTTCTTCAGACGAGGACAAGATTTCTTCAGACGAGGACAAGATATCTTCAGACGAGGACACGATATCATTAAATGTGGTTAAGATGTGCTTGGACGAGGATAGTATATCTTTAGCCAAGGAAGGAATATTGTCACACAAGAATAGTGAATCTTTCGACAAAATAGGATATATTTAGACAATCTTGGATATGTTTAGACAAGGATAGTATATCTACAGACAGGAAAGGACACCTTTAGACAAGGATAGAATATCTTTAGACAAGGATAAGATATCTTTAAACAAGGGTAAGATATCTTTAGACACGGATAGAACATATTTAGACAGGGATAGAACATATTTAGACGAGGATAGAATATCTTTAGAGAAGGACAGGTTATTTTTAGACAAGCATAAGATATCTTTAAACAAGGATAAGATATCTTTAGACACGGATAGTACATATTTAGACAAGGACAGAATATATTTAGACACGGATAGAACATATTTAGACAGGGATAGAACATATTTAGACAAGGATAGAATATCTTTAGACAGGGACAGGTTATCAAAAAGCTACATATATATTTCAAGCGAGATAAACATTTCAGAAATTTATATGCCCAAAAAAACCCGTAAGATTTCAAGTGATGTAGAAATAACAACGTTGAATGAGGTCTCATCTCCCACATTCTTCAACGTCAAATAACATACGTAATAACATTTTTTTTTCTCTCAACGCTGAAATTTTTATGTAAGGAATTTCAGCCCCGAGTTCCGGTCAGCTGATCTTGATTCTCATTTGAATACAGAATAACCATCCGAACATTTTTTTTCTGAATGCAGATTACCTGTTGGAAATACATGCGTGCAAGTTCAGCGGCTCATCTAAATTGCTGGCTGGAAGCTGATAAGACTTATCAGTGAATGCCAGAGAGGTAATCACATCCCCATCCCTCCTGCTGACACTCTGCTGGGAGGAAGGGAGTGGGAAGGGAAGGGGTGGGAAGGGAAGGAGGGAAAGAGGAATACAGGAAGACTTTTCATGAAAAGTTAGAGATATCAGGAGCGTGAGGCTACTCTGTTGTATGTTGCTTCCATAGCTTGAACGAAAGCTATCATCTCAGGATAGCCTATACACAGGAGAAATGGATTTTTTTATGAAGGTATCTCTATCATCACAGAAGAGGGCAAAAAAATTATATTTGAGAGAAGAAAAGGAGTTGCGTAAACTGACGACTACATTATCATCGCATGAATGAATACACATGAATGCAGTGCAAATTTACTGTAGCAACAGCCTTTGGATATTTTATAACTGCATTAAATGCTTAAAACACACACACACACACACACACACACACACACACACACACACACACACACACACACACACCAGCCTCAACATTATGAAACAAACTCTATATATAACTTTGATGAGTTTCGAGAGTCTTACCACACTCGGAGCCCGGCCATGGGCCAGGCTCTGCCGGGCAAGGCTCTGCAACTAAGCAACACGTCCACGTGTGGATTATTATTATAATCAAGGTGTGTGTGTTTGTGTGTGTGTGTGTGTGTGTGTGTGTGTGTGTGTGTGTGTGTGTGTGTGTGTGTGTGTGTGTGTGTGCTAATGCTAATATTGTATTGTATTATATTTTATTAGTCTATATTAAGTGGTTTTCATGTAGTGGGAAAGTACTAGTTGGAGTGCCAGTTACTAGTTCAGGTACTGACGTCTCCCTCAGTCACGCGACCACCCTGACGTCAGCTTACCACTCAGTGATACAGTCAGTAGGTTCACAACCATTGCTCTGAGTAGGTTCCCACACTCGCTCAGAGTGGCTTCACAACACTCACACTGACTAGCACTCTCACTTCCAGTCTGGGCTTGCATATCCAAGGGTACATATCTCACTCAGTTACTTATTGACGTCTCATAAGAGACATGTCAACTTCTCTCTGGTGAATTAAGCTAAAACTCTACTAGTAAACATTCTAAGTTTTAGTTACTTGTTTCGTAATCCTGAATTGTTATTATTAAAACATATTGTTACAGAACCGTAAACAGGCCATCTGCTTAACAAGAATATACTTCCTTAACACTCAACCATACCATTAGAGAAGGTGAAGAAGAGGAGTTTTGTAACAGTACATTACAAAGGTCACCAATAAGCGAAGTTTTGTGTGGGTGCTCATGACCTCAGCTGAAATGTGTTGATTCCACAGGTACTGTCTTTCTTGTTTATAACGAAACTGACGCTACATTTCAAAGAAAATCTAAAACTGACATATTTGATTGAAAATTCATATTAAGTAGTTTTATTTTAATCAAATTCGCTCTGAACTGCATTTTAGTGAAAAAAAAAATGTCCGAAATCTCACTGTTTCACATTCAGTGAAAAACATTGTACTGCAGCCATTCCACATCAGTACCGCTACCAACTACCCGCACCACTACCAGCTAGGGGCATCGCTGCCAGCAGTCACCGCTGCCAGCAGTCACCACTACCAGCAGTCATTACTCCCACCATCACCAGGCTGCCACCAAGACACCCTCACCCCACCAGTAGTCTTAAAATGTCACCAGAAAGCCGCAACTGCTGCCGCCGCCGCCATCAGAAGTTGGCGTGGATGGGAACTAATTTTCCGATCGGTTAACTGCAAGACGGAGGAACTGCGGCCGCGACTCCAGACGACCTGTCCTTCTTAAGTCTCACTGAATACCAATAATGAGGGAAAATGTCCCCAGGCGCTGGCGAGCGAGCGAGCGAGCGAGCTAGAGAAAGAGAAAGAGAGAGAGAGAGAGAGAGAGAGAGTGTGTTTTGTGAACATTTACCGTCTTGATATGACAGTCGTATTGTTTACACTTCAGGAGGACACGACTGCTGAGGAGTTCTTTAAAATTCAAAAAACCAATCGTTTTGACTCCGAATGGTTTTTTGTTAACCAAAAATCTCTTAATTTTGGCGGTGAAAATTAATTTTTCCCCCAAAATAGTAATCCTCAAAAAAGTGAAAATCTGGTGAACTTCACTGAAGATTGCGTCAACATTGCTCTAGTAACAGTAACATTGAAGTTCAATAAATCTACTGTGTACTACATACCAGTCCTGTGAGCAGAAGTCAAAACGATCAGAGGCACATCATGGGTCTAGCAGAGGTAGGGAACCCGCAGCCTTCTAGGGCTCCAGGTTCCCTACCCCGAATGAATTATTTTTTCAGAATGAATTATTTTTTCAGAATGAATTATTTTTTTGAAGTAATTATGTAATGAACTTTCAACAAAATAACCGACATTTTGCAATATGTTAGGTAAAAGGACACACGTGGCAACGTTTCGCTCTCCAGGAGCTTTATCAAGCCGTTACAAACAATACATGGACACAGTGGGGTTATATATTGTCGGTAATTCTACCACCATTAATACGTTTTTCAGTATATCTAATCAAAATTTCTTGAATGAGGCCTCATGAAATTACAGCTAACTTTAATGCGGCCTTCCAACATAAAAAGGTGCCCATCCCTGGACACTAGGGTCTGGGCACGGATGTCATGCAGCCTACAGTCTGGACACGGATGTCATGCAGCCTACAGTCTGGACACGGATGTCATGCAGCCTACAGTCTGGACACGGATGTCATGCAGCCTACAGTCTGGACACGGATGTCATGCAGCCTACAGTCTGGGCACGGATGTCATGCAGCCTACAGTCTGGACACGGATGTCATGCAGCCTACAGTCTGGGCACGGATGTCATGCAGCCTACAGTCTGGACACGGATGTCATGCAGCCTACAGTCTGGGCACGGATGTCATGCAGCCTACAGTCTGGGCACGGATGTCATGCAGCCTACAGTCTGGGCACGGATGTCATGCAGCCTACAGTCTGGACACGGATGTCATGCAGCCTACAGTCTGGGCACGAATGCCATGCAGCCTACAGTCTGGACACGAATGTCATACAGCCTACAGTCTGGACACGGATGTCATGCAGCCTACAGTCTGGACACGGATGTCATGCAGCCTACAGTCTGGACACGGATGTCATGCAACCTACAGTCTGGACACGGATGTCATGCGGCCTACAGTCTGGACACGGATGTCATGCAGCCTACAGTCTGGACACGGATGTCATGCAGCCTACAGTCTGGACACGGATGTCATGCAGCCTACAGTCTGGACACGGATGTCATGCAGCCTACAGTCTGGACACGGATGTCATGCAGCCTACAGTCTGGACACGGATGTCATGCAGCCTACAGTTCATGGCTGTGGCGCAACAAGCTGTCGAGGGAGCGCTAAGTAAGGAATGCTTTAGTAAAGCCTCTACATTCCCATTTCCTTGCAGGTGTCATTCCTCAACACCTGATCATGTACAAACAAAATAAGTTAATAATAGATTGTTGTAAGCTTCTAGACAATAATAAAAAAAAGAGTTTTAAAGATGGCTTCTGGAAACGAAGCGTGGAAAGAAAATAACCAGGAGAAAGACCACAAGACATTCTAAATCTGTATCAGGTGAAATGAAAAACGAAAACATCAGAAAATACAACAATACATTGACGCTTCTTTGTAGTTTAATAAGCTTTAGAGCGAAACGTCGTCAGTAAATAAAAGTTTGTAGAAGATGTTTGTCTTTAAATAAAACTTTATCAAGCTCTTATAGCGAAACAATGCTTGTGAATAGAAAGTTACAGACGACAATAGGCTCTAAATAGAGCATCACAAAGAGATTAGAAACCGAAACTTAGTCTGAGAATAGAGTTTTTTTTACTGCACGAAATGTCTTTTCACTATCAGTGAACAAGTGCAGCCACCCAGCTGTGTTTACGTGTGACGTCACAGCGACGGGACACGTGGCAGCATTTGGTTGGATAATTGCACCGTTATCGGGTTACCTGATACCATCTATTGTTCTGTGTTTCATCAATTGTTGAGAAATGAGACTGTGTCCCCTGAGACTGGGAGAAAATGGAGGGATAGGAAGAAGACGAAGAGAAGAGAGGCACAGACGGGTGGAGAAGGGAGGCAGAGGAGAGAGAGAGAGGAAGAAAACAGGGATATAAAGGAGGAGAGAAGAGAGACATAGGCAGATGGATAAGGGATTAGGAAAATGTGGTAAAGAAAGGAGGGATAGGAAGAGAGGCACAGACAGATGGAGAAGGGAGGCAGAGGAGAGGGAGGAAGAAAAGAGAGAGATAGAGAGGAGGGGAGAAGAGAGACATAGGCAGATGGAGAAGGGAGGTAAAGAAGGGAGGGATAGGAAGGAGAGTGAGACAAGAGAGGCAGGGGGATGGAGAAGGTAGGCATGGGAAAGAGAGGTAAAGAATGGAGGGATGGGAAGGAGAGAGAGAGAGGTAATTGAGGGATAGGAAAAGAGGGAGATAAGGGAGAGATAGGAAATAAGGACGAGGAAGGGAGAGAAGAGAGGGGATTAAAGCCAGATTAATCTAAGTTCACATCAGCGGTGATTTAGAGGCAATCTGTGGTTTATTTTGTACTCTTGTGATTGTGTTCTTTATTACTCATGTAACCAGGACTTTATTTCCTACTCTTGTGGTTGCGTGCTTTACTACTCAAACAACCAGGGATTCATTTTGTACTCTTGTGACTGTGTTACACTATGTACTCAGGCCCAATGGTCCTCATTCAGAGCGTAAAATTTATTTTTGAAAAACCGTTGGTACTTCTGTTCGATCTGACAAACAATGGAAGTTGTGGTTCAGAATGTGGAGGTCCAAGCTGGCACTGCCTTAAGCTGTGTGTTGTATGTACTTACCTATCTGTACTCACCTACATGTACTCTACTTTTACTCACCAACTTGGACTCGGCTATTTGTGGTTGCAGTGATCCGGTCTCTTCTCCGGGCACTGCCTCGGAAAATGGGTATTACCGGGTTGACTCTAATATAGTTTCGTGAGCTGTCATACTTATTCTTAAAGTTATGTAGAAATTCTGCCTCTACAACCTTGTGTGAGTGAATTCACTTGTCACAATGGTTGTTTAATATATTTATAGATGGGGTTGTAAAAGAAGTAAATGTTAGGGTGTTCGGGAGAGGGGTGGGATTAAATTATGGGGAATCAAATACAAAATGGGAAGTGACACAGTTGCTTTTTGCCGATGATACTGTGCTTATGGGAGATTCTAAAGAAAAATTGCAAAGGTTAGTGGACGAATTTGAGAGGGTGTGTAAAGGTAGAAAGTTGAAAGTGAACATAGAAAAGAGTAAGATGATGAGAGTATCAAATGATTTAGATAAAGAAAAATTGGATATCAAATTGGGGAGGAGGAGTATGGAAGAAGTGAATGTTTTCAGATATTTGGGAGTTGACGTGTCAGCGGATGGATTTATGAAGGATGAGGGTAGTCATAGAATTGATGAAGGAAAAAAGGTGAGTGGTGCATTGAGGTATATGTGGAGACAAAAAAATTTATCTATGGAGGCAAAGAAGGGAATGTATGAAAGTATAGTAGTACCAACACTCTTATATGGGTGTGAAGCTTGGGTTGTAAATGCTGCAGCGAGGAGGCGGTTGGAGGCAGTGAAGATGTCCTGTCTAAGGGCAATGCGTGATGTAAATTTTATGCAGACAATTCCGAGTGTGGAAATTAGGAGAAGGTGTGGAGTTAATAAAAGTATTAGTCAGAGGGCTGAAGAGGGTTTGTTGAGGTGGTTTAGCCATTTAGAAAGAATGGATCAAAGTAGAATGACATGGAGAGCGTATAAATCTGTAGGGAAAGGAAGGAGGGGTAGGGGTCGTTCTCGAAAAGGTTGGAGGGAGGGGGTAAAGGAGAAGTTGTGGACGAGGGGTTTGGACTTCCAGCAGGCGTGCGTGAGCGTGTTAGATAGGAGTGAATGGAGACAAATGGTATTTGAGACCTGACGAGCTGTTGGAGTGTGAGCAGGGTAATATTTAGTGAAGGGATTCAGGGAAACCGGTTATTTTATATAACCGGACTTGAGTCCTGGAAATGGAAAGTACAATGCCTGCACTTTAAAGGAGGGGTTTGGGATATTGGCAGTTTGGAGGGATATATTGTGTATTTTTATACGTATATACTTCTAAATTGTTGTATTCTGGGCACCTCTGCAAAAACAGTGATTATGTGTGAGGTGAAAGTGTTGAATGATGAAAGTATTTTCTTTTTGGGGATTTTCTTTCTTTTTAGGTCACCCTGCCTCGGTGGGAGACGGCCGACTTGTTGAAAAAAAAATTATATATATATATATATATATTAGGATCAAGAGCATAACTTAGCGAGGTGGGAGAAGATGGACGGCGCGAGTAAATCACTTACAAATGTTTTACCCGAAGGACAAAGCTCATCAGAAGTTGGCTCGTAAATTGTCAAGTTAATCCAGTTAGGTGACGCCCAGCTCAGGTCGCCTCGCGTCTACCTCAACACTGACCATGTGCGTACCACATCTACACATCTACACATCTACACTTGACACTGTATATGCACACATCTATTACAATATATATATATATATATATATATATATATATATATATATATATATATATATATATATATATATATATATATATATATATATAGTCTGTGTGTGTACTCACCTAGTTGTATTAACCTAATTGTGGTTGCAGGGGTCGATTCACAGTTCATGGCCCCGCCTCTTCACTGGTCGCTGCTTGGTGACTTTTTCTGTTCCACGAGCTTCATCGTACCTCTTCTTAAAGCTATGTATGGATCCTGCCTCCACTATATCACCTCCCAGACTATTCCACTTTCTGATAACTCTGTGAAGAATACTTCCTAACACACCTGTGGCTCATCTGAGTCCTCAAATTCCAACTGTGACACCTTATTGCTATGTCCCATCTCTGGAACATCCTGTCTCTGTCCACCTTGTCAGTTCCTCTCAATATTTTATATTTCGTCATCATATCCCCCCTATCTCTCCTGTCCTCCAGTGTCTTCAGGTCGATTTCCCTTAACTTCTCCTAGTAGGACATGCCACTTAGCTCCGGGACTAGTCTTGTTGCCAACCTTTGCACTTTCTCTAGTTTCTTTACGTGCTTGGCCAGGTGTGGGTTTCAAACTGTTGCTGCATACACCAATATGGGCCTGACATACACGGTGTACATATTCCTGAACGATTCCTTAATGAGATGTCGGAATACTATTCTTAGGTTTGCTGGGTGCCCATATGCTGCAGCAGTTATTTGGTTGATGTGCGCCTCATATGTGCTCGGTGTTATACTCATCCCAAGATCCTTTCCAATGAGTGAGGTTTGTAGTCTCTGGCCCCTAGACTATACTCCGTCTTCGGTCTTCTTTGCCCTTCCCAATCGTCATGACCTTGCACTTGGTGGGGCTGAACTCTAGGAGCCAGTTTCTGGACCGGCCTACAATCTGTCCAGATCCTTTTGTAGTTCCCCCTGGTCCTCGTCCGATTGAATTCTTCTCATCAGCTTCACATCGTCTGCAAACAGGGACACTTCTGAGTCTATTCCTTCCGTCATGTCGTTCACATATACCAGAAACAGCACCGGTCCTAAGACTGACCCCTGTGGAATCCCGTTCGTCACAGGCGCCCACTTTGACACCTCGTCACGTACCATGACTTGCTGATGTCATCCCGACAGGTTTTCCCTGAACCATTGCAGTGCCTTTCCTGTTAAGCCTGCCTGGTCTTCCAGCTTTTGCACTAATCTCTTAGGTGGAACTGAGTCAAAAGCCTTCTTACAGTCCAAGAAAACGGAATATGTGTGTGTGTAACAATTCAGAAACCAGCAAAATTATTCACAGACATTACCTCTGAATCCACAGCAGGATTCGAATCTGCACACTCTATATCAAAGTACACTACTTTGATATAGGGTGTGTAGGTTCGTGTGTATATATATATATATATATATATATATATATATATATATATATATATATATATATATATATATATATATATATATATATATATATATTTATATATATATATGTATATGTATATGTATGTATGTATATAGGATATACGGCTGATTTTAAAGTGCTCTTGATTCAAGGAATTAGAAGTACCTTTCCCTTGAATATACATAACTGCTTCCTATTACCCTATTATACTCATGTACTTTCACCCAGGTAGATCTGTTTGCGACTTGATAAAACCCACTGTGTGGGCGAGACGTTGTCAGTAAAGAATCACATTATATTGCATTTGTTTTTTATTTTGTCAAGAACTCTAGATAACAGGCGTCCAAACACACAAATGCAATAAAACCTAGTCTATGACACACGCACACACACACACACACACACACACACACACACACAAACACACACACACACAGCCCCACACGCGTGCGCAGTCCCATAAAACACACAGGCAAGCACCCACACGCTCACCAAAACTCCCGTACACACTCCCTCTTTTTTTTGTGGCCATTAAACTTTTCCAATAAAGAATCCGCAAATATTACTCGCCATCCAGCAGGGGTAGAGAGCGCCCGCACTGAATGCTAAAACCTCCGCCAGCGGCCGCACATCAAAGCCGTTACGTCGCTCCAAAAATGCAAAACTCCATTCCACAAGCAGAGTTTGTCTGACCGGGGGTAAGGGGGTGAGTAAGATTGCCACAGCAGACCCAGAAGCAGAGTCTGACAGACCCGGACAGTGCGTGAGTAAGATTCTCTGCAGATTCCAAAACCCCTGGTAAGTTTAGTGGATGAGGAGAAAAGTGGTGAAGGGAAGCAAGATTGACACAATATTCCTCTGCCAGAAACCAATTGCAATCCTTAAGGAACAGTAAACTATGATCTGTGTTTCTCCTTCCATGTTAGAAGTCTGAAAATACTCGTGAGAGAGAGAGAGAGATAGAGTGTATTTGTGTATACTCACCTATATATACTTACCTATTTCTGGTTGCAGTGGTCGATTCACAGCTCCTGGCCTCGCCTCTTCGCTGGTCCTTACTACGTCCACTCTCCCTGCTCCAAGAGCTTTATCGTACGTCTTATTAAGCTACGTATGGATCCTGTCAGTGGGTGTGTGTGTGTGTGTGTGTGAGTAAGAGTGTGAGTGTGTGGGTGTGTGTATTCACCTAGTTGTGGTGGCAGGAGTCGAACCACAGCTCCTGGCCCCGCCTCTTCACTGGCCGCTACAGGATCACTCTTCCCGCTCCATGAGCTTTATCATACCTCTGCTTAAAGCTATGAATGGATCCTGCCTCCACTACATCGCTTCCCAAACTATTCCACTTCCTGACAACTCTGTGACTGAAGAAATATTTCCTAACATCCCTGTGATTCATCTGAGTCTTCATCTTCCAACTGTGTCCCGTTGTTGCTGTGTCCCATCTCTGGAACATTCCGTCTGTCCACTTTGTCAATTCCTCTCAGTAATTTAAATTTCGTTATCATGTTCCCCCTATCTCTCCTGTCCTCCAGTGTTGTCAGGTCGATTTCCCTTAACCTCTCCTCGTAGGACATACCCCTTAGCTCCGGGACTAGTCTTGCTGCAAACCTTTGCACTTTCTCTAGTTTCTTTACGTGCTCGGCTAGGTGTGGCTTCCAAACTGGTGCTGCATACTCCAATATGGGCCTAACGTACACAGTGTACAGGGTCCTGAACGATTCCTTATAAAGATATCGGAATGCTGTTCTTAGGTTTGCTAGGCGCCCATATGCTGCAGCAGTTATTTGGTTGATGTGTGCCTCAGGAGATGTGCCTGGTGGTAAGTTCACCCCAAGATCTTTTTCCTTGAGTGAGGTTTGTAGTCTCTGGCCCCTTAGACTGTACTCCGTCTGAGGTCTTCTTTGCCCTTCCCCAATCTTCATGACTTTGTACTTGGTGGGGTTGAACTCCAGGAGCCAGTTACTGGACCAGGCCTACAGCCTGCCCAGATTCCTTTGTAGTTCTGCCTGGTCCTCGTCCGAGTGAGTTCTCATCAACTTCGCATCATCTGTAAGCAGGGACACTTCAGAGTCTACTCGTTACGTCATGTCGTTCACAAATACCAGAAACAGCACTGGTCTCAGGACTGACCCCTGTGGAACTCCACTCGTCACAGGCGCCCACCCTGACACCTCCCCACGTACCAGGACACGCTGTTGTCTTCCTGACAGGTATATGTGTGTGTGTGTACTCACCTAGTTGTACTCACCTAGTTGAGGTTGCAGGGGTCGAGTCCAAGCTCCTGGCCCCGCCTCTTCACTGGTCGCTACTAGGTCACTCTCCCTGAACCATGAGCTTTATCGTACCTCTGCTTAAAGCTATGTATGGATCCTGCCTCCACTACATCGCTTCCCAAACTATTCCACTTCCTGACTACTCTGTGGCTGAAGAAATACTTCCTAACATCCCTTTGATTCATTTGTGTCTTCAGCTTCCAACTGTGTCCCCGTGTTGCTGTGTCCAGTCTCTGGAACATCCTGTCTTTGTGTGTGTGTGTGTGTGTGTGTGTGTGTGTGTGTGTGTGTTGTAGCCCAGGTGGCGTGGGATGGAGATAGTGCAGTAAGAGATGGCATGATACTCGCCGGCATAAACTGGACTGGCAGACATCACCACTTGTGCCCTCCGCCTCTTGCTTGCTTCACTAGCTTGTTCGCCTCATTAAGTTTTCTCCTGATTTCCTTCGTGCATATACTTCGCAATATATTCTACTGTTCATATCTCCTTGTTTATTTTAACCTGACATTTCTTCATGTTTTTCCTGGTTTATATTTTTTATTGCATTCTGCATCCCATAATAATAATTATTTTGCCTCAACATATTTATTGTGCTTTATGCTCTTCCTGTTAATTTTTTTCATTCATTTTTTCTCTCTCTTGCACCTTCCCTTTCGCAGTTTATTCCTATCCCTTCTCAATTAAATTTTCTCTCCTATTTTCCCTCATTGTTCTACCTTCCTTATTCCTCTTTCCTTTCTCTTACCTAAACCCTTATCCCTCCTTGCCCTTCCATCTCTTCCCTATTACTCCCAACTCTCCCCCTTCCCCTTCCATCCCCATTTATTCCCCTCTTCTCCCAGTTCTTTATTTCTCCTCTCTCTTTTCCTTTCCATATCCTGGAATAACAAAGCAAATATCATACATCACAATTACACACAAATTTCGAAAATATAACGGCAGAAACGATGACAATCTAGAGTGCATTGGTCACAGAGAAACTTTAACATGATGCCTAATCTTTTCTTCAGCTACAAAGTTCATTCCAGTTACTTTCCTTCAAAGTGGTAACTGTTAGGTGGTCTGGTTACTCCCTGGTACTCTAAAACGTATTCCAATTACCTTCTTTTCCAGTGGTGACCTAGGTGGCCTGGCTACTCTCTGGTAATATATAATGTATTCCAGTTACCTTCCTTCCTAGTGGTGACTTAGGAGGCCTGGCTACTCTCTGGTAATATATAATGTATTCCAGTTACCTTCCTTCCCAGTGGTGACCTAGGAGGCCTGGCTACTCCCTGGTACTATAAAACGTATCCCAGTTACCTTCTTTCCCAGTGGTGACTTAGGTGGCCTGGCTACTCCCTGGTACTATAAAACGTATCCCAGTTACCTTCCTTCCCAGTGGTGACCTAGGAGGCCTGGCTACTCCCTGGTAATATAAAATGTATTCCAGTTACCTTCCTTCCTAGTGGTGACTGTTAGGTAGTCTGGCTACTTCCTGGTACTATAAAACGTATACAAATACCCCAATAAATATGTCGGGCCATGAAATATTTGGAGTGTGGTTTTATTATCAAGTGGATATCAAATACGTACAGGACAAGGAATTTTTAATTATTGCAAGGTTTCACCTACAAGGTGTCACCTGCAAGATTTCGCCTAAAAGGTTTCGCCTGTAGGAGATTTGCTAAAGCCTCTTGTAGGTGGAGCTAGAAAAATGTGATTGACCTACACTAAGTGGTGGTAATGGGTAGTGGGTAGTGGTGGTAGTGGTGATGGCTGTGGTAAGTGGTAGAAGTAATTATAAGATCAACTTCAGCTTGGAGAGAGAGAGCCTTTAACTTTTCTATTGCAATCTCATTTTTTCCCGACATAAAATATCAGGAATACTACGGCTAAATATTTAGTGAGTAAATAATTTCTAAAATAGATTGGGGTTTGCCTCCGTTACATTGGAGTCAAATTTTCCCCATGTACTGCAGAGTACTCTCATGCACGTCCATGTTCTCCTATGTACCCCATGTACTCTCTCTCTCTCTCTCTCTCTCTCTCTCTCTCTCTCTCTCTCTCTCTCTCTTTTCCAGGTCTGAAAATGGGGAGTGATACAGAAGATTCTCAAAGGCAAAAGAGTGTGATATATTTTTGTACTGTTTTTACATTGTGTGGACGAGAATTTTTAATGACCTGTGTGTGTGTGTGTGTGTGTGTGTGTGTGTGTGTGTGTGTGTGTGTGTGTGTGTGTGTGTGTGTGTGTGTGTGTGTGTGTGTGTGTGTGTGTGCGCATTACTAGTTGTCAAAGGCACTTGTTGATAAAAACTTGGTCTGTTGTTTGTGGTCTGTGTGTGTGTGTGTAATCACAGAGTTGTATTTACAGGGAGTCGACTCTTAACTCCTGGCCCAGCCTCAAATTACATTCACCTACCAATATTGGTTGTAGACCTCACGGCCCCTACCATACCTACTCTTGGAACTGTGTACTGAGACCACTCTACCACTACTTCATCAACTTTATTCCACTTATTTAACACTTGACTTTTTCGCTGTCTCCGACTTCCTCATCAACTCGTCACAAAAACTATGCTTCACACCCGTGGCTCAGTTGGTATCGCACAGCTCACATACCAAGGAACAGGACAAAAGTTCAACTAATGTGACATTTTACCGAGGCAACGTTTCGGTCTCCAGGAACTTTATCACATTATTTGCACTTGTGTCCTTTTACTAAACATACTGTCGGTAATTCTACCAAGGTTAATACAAATACCAAGGATCCGTGGTTCGATCAACGACTCAGGTGGAAACGTTGGGCATGTTCCCTTACACCCGATGCCTCTGTTCACCTAGCAGTTAGTAGGTACCTAGGTGTTAGTGGCATCCCCTGGGATGCCACCCACAACAGAGGGACCTCAGCCTTCCTACACAAGTGAGCTACAGCATTCATTTCCTAGAAGGTTCACATGCGGCCCGTGGGCCGCAGGTTGGGGAAAACAGCGGCTTAGACAGAGCTGGACTTTCAAATGAGCTAAGACAGGATACCAACTCTCAGTCTGTAAATTCGACTCTGTAAAACAGTTCGGTAAAAGGCCTGAGCTTGCTACCACCTGCAGCTCACAAGACTGCCATCCCCACGAGCCCCTTTGGGGCGGGGCAGATGGCAGACCAGAGGGCTAGCTTCTCCCTACGAGCCCCGTGAGGGCGGGGAATGTGGCTAGGCCTGGGGACAGTTGGTCCCAAAGATGAAGGGGTACTTGTACCTCCTCCCATGGGAGACTAAAGCCTCGAGACACTGCCCAGATAGGGAGCCAAGGCCGGGTCACCACTACTTGGAAAAGACCCGGGCCGGGAGAATACCGGCGAATAAAAAAAAAAAAAAAATGTTTGGTACTGCTACTATTCTCTGATACGTTTTGCTATTTCTATCCTTAGATAAGCATTATTTCTTAAGATTCTAACTCTCCTGTTTTAGATTCCTCGTCTATTCCATCAATCACGTTATCTTTCACTGATCCATCTGCCAACACATCCACTTTCCAGTATCTAAATGTATTTGCTTCATCCATAATTCTTCCTTCCGATTTGACATCCAATCTTTCATTTCTTAGACATCCTGAGATTTTTGGCAGTGTAGCGGAAAAATATATGGACACTGTTATTAGCGAAGAGGAGAAAGGGGGCTAAAAACGAAGTGGGAGGGGGGAGGAGGACGAATAGGAGGAGGAGGAGGAGGAAGAGGAGGAGGAGAAGGAGGACGAGAAGGATACGGAGAAGAAAATTAAGAGAAGAAACGAAGAAGAAACAAGGAAAAGAAGAGTAGGAAGCAAGAATGATGAGGACGAGGAGGAGAAAGTGGAAAAGTCAAAATGGAAAATAGGGAGAAGGTCGGCAGTGGGGTTTTTATGTGGTAGAGGTAAATGAAGGGCAAATAATAGGAGAAATAGATGAGGAGGTAGTAAGAGGTGTGGCTCCAGGGCCTCCAGAGTGTGGGAAGGTTAACTTGGTGGGGAGAGGTGGAGGTGCTCTGATGGGAGAGGAGGGTGGGGAACTTTGATGAGGGAGGAGAGGTAACTCTGATTAGTACACGGGGAAGGGTAGATAGTAGAGCACTTGGAGGTGCACACCGAGGGTATCTACTGAGAAGAACTATCCACTTCTACCTAAGTTAAGGACGGTCATGTATTAAGTAGGTGTATGAGTAAGGGATAGACAAGCAAGAGAGAAGCTCTGGAGAGGGACTTGTGGGAGCTTTGAGGAGGGACTAGTAGGAACTCTGGAGAGAGAGGAGTGGGAAGTCTGGTGAAGGAAGAGAATGCTTCGGTATGAGAGGGAGTCAAAGTGAGGGAGGAAGCTCCTGCCATGGTTTTGGGATGGTGGGATTGCAATGACAGAGCAAGGGAGGGAGAGTGAAAGCCCTGGAAAGGAGACAGAGGGGGTGGAGAGAGAGAGAGAGAGAGAGAGAGAGAGAGAGAGAGAGAGAGAGAGAGAGAGAGAGAGAGAGAGAGAGAGAGAGAGAGAGAGAGAGAGAGAGAGAGAGAGGCCTGTTTAACAGTGGAGAGACTGGTGGGGGTCAGTCCCCAACAGGCAGGGGTCCCAGGTGGCCCGAGGCAGCGCCGGCTGATGGCTCTTACAGATACAGAGGTCCAACAAATTGGATGGACCTCGGAGCCTCTCCTGGCCACCACTCCTCACACACACACACACACACACACACACATACATAGCTTTAAGCAGAGGTATGATAAAGCTCACGGTTCAGGGAGAGTGACCTAGTAGCGACCAGTGAAGAGGCGGGGCCAGGAGCTTGGACTCGACCCCTGCAATTTCAACTAGGTGAGTACAACCTCAACTAGGTGAGTACACACACACACACACACACACACACACTCTGCACCAAGTATGTCCCAGGAATGAAAAGCAGTCACATTGACTTTTTAAGGGCTATCCTAGGTAATTTATACATATGGTACTATCCACGGCAGGATTCGAACCTACACACATTGCATCAAAGTGCGTAGTACTTACGCCACTCGGCCAGATCCCAGATCTGGACTCTGGCAAAGTGGGGTAAATACTACGTACTTCGATGCAGAGTGTAGGTTCGAGTCTGCTGTGGATTGAGAGATAATGAGATAGAATGTACATTCTACAAGATTGATGGACTGAACACATCGACTCCAGGCTGAGGGACTGATTACCTCATACTCCTCCTCTCCTTACGCCTTCCTCTTTGTATTGGACTGATGAAGCCACTGTGTGGCGAAACGTTTCCTGAATAAAGATTCCCATATGCTGCATAAGTGTCTCAATCTTCAACTTGTCGGTTTTTCAAACCATTCATCACATGGTTGTAAATTGTTAAGCAAGTGTTACCCTATATGATAATTTGTGCACCTTTATTAATGTGTACCTCGACCTGGATACTAGCGACATTCCTGCTTACTTACCAGCGACATTCCTGCTTGCTTACCAGCGACATTCCTGCTTACTTACCAGCGACATTCCTGCTTACTTACCAGCGACATTCCTGCTTACTTACCAGCGACATTCCTGCTTGCTTACCAGCGACATTCCTGCTTACTTACCAGCGACATTCCTGCTTACTTACCAGCGACATTCCTGCTTACTTACCAGCGACATTCCTGCTTACTTACCAGCGACATTCCTGCTTACTTACCAGCGACATTCCTGCTTACTTACCAGCGACATTCCTGCTTACTTACCAGCGACATTCCTGTTTACTTACCAGCGACATTCCTGCTTACTTACCAGCGACATTCCTGCTTACTTACCAGCGACATTCCTGCTTACTTACCAGCGACATTCCTGCTTACTTACCAGCGACATTCCTGCTTACTTACCAGCGACATTCCTGCTTACTTACCAGCGACATTCCTGCTTACTTACCAGCGACATTCCTGCTTACTTACCAGCGACATTCCTGTTTACTTACCAGCGACATTCCTGCTTACTTACCAGCGACATTCCTGCTTACTTACCAGCGACATTCCTGCTTACTTACCAGCGACATTCCTGCTTACTTACCAGCGACATTCCTGCTTACTTACCAGCGACATTCCTGCTTACTTACCAGCGACATTCCTGCTTGCTTACCAGCGACATTCCTGCTTACTTACCAGCGACATTCCTGCTTACTTACCAGCGACATTCCTGCTTACTTACCAGCGACATTCCTGTTTACTTACCAGCGACATTCCTGCTTACTTACCAGCGACATTCCTGTTTACTTACCAGCGACATTCCTGCTTACTTACCAGCGACATTCCTGCTTACTTACCAGCGACATTCCTGTTTAATTACCAGCGACATTCCTGCTTACTTACCAGCGACATTCCTGCTTACTTACCAGCGACCTTCCTGTTTAATTACCAGCGACATTCCTGCTTACTTACCAGCGACATTCCTGCTTACTTACCAGCGACCTTCCTGTTTAATTACCAGCGACATTCCTGCTTACTTACCAGCGACCTTCCTGCTTACTTACCAGCGACATTCCTGCTTACTTACCAGCGACATTCCTGCTTACTTACCAGCGACATTCCTGCTTACTTACCAGCGACATTCCTGCTTACTTACCAGCGACATTTGGATGGAATGGCTCAGTACCAACAAGTATTAAGATAATCAAGTAGCAGATAAAGCTCTTATTGAGACAGTGTTTCGCTCTGTGTAAAGCTCTACAGAGAGCGAAACATGTCCTTCCAATAAAAGCTTATCCTGCAACTTGTGTATTCATAGCAGCGGCACACACTAGGCTGACAAACATCTCTGACCTTTCCAACTCAAAAGGGAGAGAGTTTGAAGTCACTCTTCACCAAACATGTGCCACTCTTATTTGAGTATTTACCAACAGTGTGCAACACTCACCTCGCCAAACACAAAGCGAAACTTGAGAAAGTTCAAGGGTATACTTACAGACTCGTGCCGGAGAAAGTTCTAAGGTATACTTACAGACTCGTGCCGGAGAAAGTTCTAAGGTATACTTACAGACTCGTGCCGGAGAAAGTTCTAAGGTATACTTACAGACTCGTGCCGGAGAAAGTTCTAAGGTATACTTACAGACTCGTGCCGGAGAAAGTTCTAAGGTATACTTACAGACTCGTGCCGGAGAAAGTTCTAAGGTATACTTACAGACTCGTGCCGGAGAAAGTTCTAAGGTATACTTACAGACTCGTGCAGGAGAAAGTTCTAAGGTATACTTACAGACTCGTGCCGGAGAAAGTTCTAAGGTATACTTACAGACTCGTGCCGGAGAAAGTTCTAAGGTATACTTACAGACTCGTGCAGGAGAAAGTTCTAAGGTATACTTACAGACTCGTGCCGGAGAAAGTTCTAAGGTATACTTACAGACTCGTGCCGGAGAAAGTTCTAAGGTATACTTACAGACTCGTGCCGGAGAAAGTTCTAAGGTATACTTACAGACTCGTGCCGGAGAAAGTTCTAAGGTATACTTACAGACTCGTGCCGGAGAAAGTTCTAAGGTATACTTACAGACTCGTGCCGGAGAAAGTTCTAAGGTATACTTACAGACTCGTGCCGGAGAAAGTTCTAAGGTATACTTACAGACTCGTGCCGGAGAAAGTTCTAAGGTATACTTACAGACTCGTGCCGGAGAAAATCTGCCATAGTTTGATCTCGTCACAGCAGGAATCCACAATAAGTGGAGATACAATAATTATTTACAAAATACTCGGTACTCTCGGGCACATAGAAGACAGGAAATGGGAGACTCTACGAGAAGTGGACATAGACACTGAAAGTCTGGGAGTAGTAGTAGTAGTATAATAGTAATAGTAGTAGTAGTAGCAGTATAGTAATAGTAGTAGTAGTAGTAGTAGTAGTAGTAGTGGCGATATTTACGGAGTACTCTGACAGCATGAAAGTCGGGGAGACGTCAATAAACATTCTATCAGCAATAGAAGAGCAAAGAATTTGAACGAGCCAGTTAAATGTGCCACTAAATAATTAATTACATACATGCCCTGGGACTCGAACTTAAATATTGTACACTTATTTCCACACACACACACACACACACACACACACACACACACACACACACACACACACACACACACACACACACATGACGCAGCTAATAATAACTCGACCTTCAGTTACGCAAATATACTTCGCCTCTTCATCCTTTAATCCTTTTTTCCTCTTCTTTCCCTTTTATTTTACCCTCCTTCCCTCTCATCTTTCCAATTTTATATTTTTATCCTTTCCCCGTTCATTTCCGCCTTCTGCTCACATTATTTCTCGCTCTTCCTTATCCATTCTATTCTCCTCCACGTTCTTTATCCTTATCTCTTCCTCCTTTATCCTTATCTCCTTCTTTATCCTTATCTCCTCCTCCTTTATGCTTATCTCCTCCTTTATCCTTTTCTCCTCCTCCTTTATCCTTATCGTCTCCTCATCATTTATCCTCATCTCCTCCTCTATCCTTATTTCCTCCTCCTCCTTTATCCTTATCTCCTCCTCATCCTTTATCCTTATCTCCTCCTCTTCCTTTATCCTCATTTCCTCCTCCTCCTTTATCCTCATCTCCTCCTTTATCCTTATCTCCTCTTCCTTCCCATTATCTCCTAGTACGCAGAAAGTGGTATTGAGTACCTCAGCCTCGCTGCTTCTGAAGACCTTGAACGAAGTCAAGAGTTATGCAGGTGAGATAAGGAAAGATGTAATCCAGACCACGGTCTGGAGGAGGGAGGAAGTGAAGGAAGCAAGGATGGAAGGAGGAGGAGGACAGGATGACAGATGGAAGTAAGGTAGGGAAGAAAAATAGTTTGGGAAACAGCGAGGAGTGGAAAGAATATGAGAGAGAGAGAGAGAGAGAGAGAGAGAGAGAGAGAGAGAGAGAGAGCGAACACAATAAACTCGCGAAGCGTCGACGACACACACCTAACTCCGGAAATCCACTCTTGATACAAAGCAACTCTGGGAGAGACCATAAAGAGGATCCCACCATCTACAAGGGATTCACTCCTTCCCTAAAACGCTAACCTCCACTTAAAAAATACTCATCACCATTCCCTAAGATACTCACCCCTTTCTAAAGCTACTCACCCCCTTCCTAATGATACTCACCCCTCCCTAAAGATATTCACCCCTCCCTTAAGATACTCACCCCTCCCTAAAGATACCCACCCCTTCCTAAAGAAACTCACCCCATTCCCTAAGATACTCACTCCTTCCTAAAGATACTCACCACTTCCCTAAGATACTCGCCCTGCCAAACACTTGTCCCCTCCAGAATACCCTCTCCAGAAACTCCCCTCCACGAAGACTCACTTCTCCTCACATTCACCTCTTCAGACACTTCTCACCTCCCTACCACAGCATGAAGACATCTTAATTAGGAAACACAAGAACACGGACGAGAGCACATGATGCTCCCAATTACAAATCCAGGATGCTGTGAGGAGATATCAATAAATCTATATACACAGTACAGTATAAACACACCGCACATTACATATACCGAAGCGGAACAAATAAAAGATTCTATTGCACTGTGAGAGAGAGAGAGAGAGAGAGAGAGAGAGAGAGAGAGAGAGAGAGAGAGAGAGAGAGAGAGAGAGAGAGAGAGAGAGAGAGAGAGAGAGAGAGAGGGAGGTTGCAGGTCGCTTGGAATTCGAGTGCTGGTTTGGAGTGACCATTAAAGGTAATCAGCTTACGGTGAGCAGGGAGGTGTCTGGACTTCCAAACTCCATCGTTGTTCTACCTTCCCTCTAGTTCCCTCTCTATTTCCCCTTCCCTTCCGTCTTTCACACACTTCCTTCGTTGTATCTTCCTCCTTCCTTCACCTTATCGCGTCTTCACATAATAAACCCATCTAACTAAATCAAAATATAGACAGGTAATCCATAGTCAAAAATACGTATAAATTATGGAAAAAAATGGGAGATAAAGTCGTTCGTAAAAGTATACGAAAATTTCCGAGAAGAAAGTATGGAGATCAGTGAGAAAATGACTTACACAATATACCGACAGTATGTTAATATGAAGCACGATACGGATTAAGGCATTGTATAGTGAAGCAATTTTGCCCACCAGGGACTTGATGAAGTCCCTGGTGGGCGAAACGTCTTTACCATAAAATGCCATGAGCCGAAATGTGTCTTATTTACATCAGAGAGAAAACGAGGTGGAGTATATTGGGTTGGTGCTGTGTTGTGATGTATGTGCATCAGTTATCAACACTGTCTTCTGTACTATCCTCATCTGTCCAGTGATCACCAGCAGGTACAGTCTGTCCAGCGGGTAACAACCTCTGTGCTTCCACTCCTCTACAGAGTGAAAAATATTCTGATATTCTTGTCAATGAACTTTCATATTCTCTTATGTACTCCTATGTACACGCATGTACTTCTCACCTTGTAATCGTTCTTCACTAGCTCTCATCCCACGCTCCCCATCGCCACATCTACATAACACAAAAGAAGACGATTCTAGTTTTTATAAGTCAAAACAAGTACTTAGACATACAAGGTATTTTATGTAATTTACGACAATAACAACTATTAGTCGGTGGGTAGTAGGCCTAGCATTTTCCTCTCCAATTTCCAATAACACACACACACAATATATATAATGTCGTGCCGAATAGGTAAAAATGGTCTATTAGTAAGAACTCATTTAAAATTAAGTCCTTTCTAAAAAATTTCCCTTATACGTTTACAGGTATATAATTTTTTCAATTAAATAAGTATAAAAATTAATGATTTTGTACCAAGAGAAAGTTATTATAACAAGCGCAATTTAATTTAGCCTAATCCAACTAAATATATTTCATATAAGTTTACAATAATTTAATTATAAACAAACACAATGAAATATATTTTTTTCGTTACGTTCAGAATGATCTTTGCGAAATTATTGCATACACAAATTTTTGCTTTATTCGGCAAGACGAGCGTTGCTATTTAAGAAAAATCGCAAGTTTTACCTATTCGGCACGACATTAATATATATATATATATATATATAGGTTATATATATTTTATATATATATATATTATATATATTATATATATATATGTTATATATATTATATATATATATATGTTATATATATTATATATATATATATTTTATTTTTTATTTTATTATCACACCGGCCGATTCCCACCAAGGCAGGGTGGCCCGAAAAAGAAAAACTTTCACCATCATTCACTCCATCACTGTCTTGCCAGAAGGGTGCTTTACACTACAGTTTTTAAACTGCAACATTAGCACCCCTCCTTCAGAGTGCAGGCACTGTACTTCCCATCTCCAGGACTCAAGTCCGGCCTGCCGGTTTCCCTGAATCCCTTCATAAATGTTACTTTGCTCACACTCCAACAGCACGTCAAGTATTAAAAACCATTTGTCTCCATTCACTCCTATCAAACACGCTCACGCATGCCTGCTGGAAGTCCAAGCCCCTCGCACACAAAACCTCCTTTACCCCCCTCCCTCCAACCCTTCCTAGGCCGACCCCTACCCCGCCTTCCTTCCACTACAGACTGATACACTCTTGAAGTCATTCTGTTTCGCTCCATTCTCTCTACATGTCCGAACCACATCAACAACCCTTCCTCAGCCCTCTGGACAACAGTTTTGGTAATCCCGCACCGCCTCCTAACTTCCAAACTACGAATTCTCTGCATTATATTCACACCACACATTGCCCTCAGACATGACATCTCCACTGCCTCCAGCCTTCTCCTCGCTGCAACATTCATCACCCACGCTTCACACCCATATAAGAGCGTTGGTAAAACTATACTCTCATACATTCCCCTCTTTGCCTCCAAGGACAAAGTTCTTTGTCTCCACAGACTCCTAAGTGCACCACTCACTCTTTTTCCCTCATTAATTCTATGATTCACCTCATCTTTCATAGACCCATCCGCTGACACGTCCACTCCCAAATATCTGAATACGTTCACCTCCTCCATACTCTCTCCCTCCAATCTGATATTCAATCTTTCATCACCTAATCTTTTTGTTATCCTCATAACCTTACTCTTTCCTGTATTCACCTTTAATTTTCTTCTTTTGCACACCCTACCAAATTCATCCACCAATCTCTGCAGCTTCTCTTCAGAATCTCCCAAGAGCACAGTGTCATCAGCAAAGAGCAGCTGTGACAACTCCCACTTTGTGTGTGATTCTTTATCTTTTAACTCCACGCCTCTTGCCAAGACCCTCGCATTTACTTCTCTTACAACCCCATCTATAAATATATTAAACAACCACGGTGACATCACACATCCTTGTCTAAGGCCTACTTTTACTGGGAAAAAATTTCCCTCTTTCCTACATACTCTAACTTGAGCCTCACTATCCTCGTAAAAACTCTTCACTGCTTTCAGTAACCTACCTCCTACACCATCATACACTTGCAACATATATATACACATATATATACACATATATATATATACATATACACATACACATTCTTGTCTACTGACGTCTTCCTTACAGCATCTAGCATCATCTACTGGTTAATCCTCATCTTCAGATGAATACTCTAAGGTAGTACTGGAGAAACACTTTCGTTTTCTCAGCTGGAAGCGTGTGCAGAGAGTAACAAATATTCCGGTATCTGTATTTCCAATGAATTCTCAAGTGCACACATATATTCATATATACTGTACATGTACTAATAAGTACTCACACATACGCACTATGCAAAACAACCACTGTGAACAAATAGTGAGTGAACTTCCTAGATACTGTAAGGAAATCACGAAAGCGCTTGGAAGTTCACTATCTTTACACAGTGGTTATGCATACTGTGATATCACCTGTTTACTGTGATCTTAGTGCACATACACGTACTATATGTATTCTCTCTTTCTACTGTGAGCTCCACTTGGTAACTTTCCCTAATAACACCGACAGTCTATTATACAAGAGTTTGCTGTTATCAGGTTCAACAAACACTCCTTCAGTTAAGGTGATTTGTAACTTGATAAGGGCTCAAGATTAACCGAAACAGCATCTACCGTTTCCTCTCCCATGTGATGGTTACTTGTTGAAATGCTCGTGTCTCCGTGTTGTGGGTTAGTTGCGGATAGTTCTAGCCACGGTATTGTGGGTTACAATAGTTCTAGCCACGGTATTGTGAGTTACAATAGTTCTAGCCACGGTATTGTGAGTTACAATAGTTCTAGCCACGGTATTGTGGGTTACAATAGTTCTAGCCACGGTATTGTGAGTTACAATAGTTCTAGCCACGGTATTGTGGGTTACAATAGTTTTAGCCACGGTATTGTGGGTTACAATAGCTCTAGCCACGGTATTGTGGGTTACAATAGTTCTAGCCACAGTATTGTGGATTACAATAGTTCTAGCCACGGTATTGTGGGTTACAATAGTTTTAGCCACGGCATTGTGGGTTACAATAGCTCTAGCCACGGTATTGTGGGTTACAATAGTTCTAGCCACGGTATTGTGGGTTACAATAGTTTTAGCCACGGTATTGTGGGTTACAATAGTTTTAGCCACGGTATTGTTAGTTACAATAGTTCTAGCCACAGCATTGTGGGTTACAGTAGTTTTAGCCACGGTATTGTTGGTTATAATAGTTCTAGCCACAGTATTGTGGGTTACAATAGTTCTAGCCACGGTATTGTGGGTTACAATAGTTCTAGCCACAGTATTGTGGGTTACAACAGTTCCAGGCACGGTATTGTGGGTTACAATAGTTTTAGCCACGGTATTGTGGGTTACAATAGTTCTAGCCACGGTATTGTGGGTTACAATAGTTCTAGCCACGGTATTGTGGGTTACAATAGTTCTAGCCACGGTATTGTGGGTTACAATAGTTTTAGCCACGGTATTGTGGGTTATAATAGTTCTAGCCAAGGTATTGTGGGTTACAATAGTTCTAGCCACGGTATTGTGGGTTACAATAGTTTCAGCCACGGTATTGTGGGTTACAATAGTTCTAGCCACGGTATTGTGGGTTACAATAGTTCTAGCCACGGTATTGTGAGTTACAATAGTTCTAGCCACGGTATTGTGGGTTACAATAGTTTAAGCCACAGTATTGTGGGTTACAATAGTTCTAGCCACGGTATTGTGGGTTACAATAGTTCTAGCCACAGTATTGTGGGTTACAATAGTTCTAGCCACGGTATTGTGGCAATAGTTTAAGCCACAGTATTGTGGGTTACAATAGTTCCAGCCACGGTATTGTGGGTTACAATAGTTCTAGCCACAGTATTGTGGGTTACAATAGTTCTAGCCACAGTATTGTGGGTTACAATAGTTCTAGCCACAGTATTGTGGGTTACAATAGTTCTAGCCACAGTATTGTGGGTTACAATAGTTCTAGCCACAGTATTGTGGGTTACAATAGTTCTAGCCACAGTATTGTGGGTTACAACAGTTCCAGCCACGATATTGTGGGTTACAATAGTTTTAGCCAAAGTATTGTGGGTTACAATAGTTCTAGCCACGGTATTGTGGGTTACAATAGTTTTAGCCACGGTATTGTGGGTTACAATAGTTCTAGCCACGGTATTGTGGGTTACAATAGTTCTAGCCACGGTATTGTGGGTTACAATAGTTTTAGCCACGGTATTGTGGGTTATAATAGTTCTAGCCAAGGTATTGTGGGTTACAATAGTTTTAGCCACGGTATTGTAGGTTATAATAGTTCTAACCAAGGTATTGTGGGTTACAATAGTTTTAGCCACGGTATTGTGGGTTACAATAGTTCTAGCCACGGTATTGTGGGTTACAATAGTTCTAGCCACGGTATTGTGGGTTGCAATAGTTCTAGAAACGGTATTGTGGGTTACAATAGTTTAAGCCACAGTATTGTGGGTTACAATAGTTCCAGCCACGGTATTGTGGGTTACAACAGTTCCAGCCACGATATTGTGGGTTACAATAGTTTTAGCCAAAGTATTGTGGGTTACAATAGTTCTAGCCACGGTATTGTGGGTTACAATAGTTTTAGCCACGGTATTGTGGGTTACAATAGTTCTAGCCACGGTATTGTGGGTTACAATAGTTCTAGCCACGGTATTGTGGGTTACAATAGTTTTAGCCACGGTATTGTGGGTTATAATAGTTCTAGCCAAGGTATTGTGGGTTACAATAGTTTTAGCCACGGTATTGTAGGTTATAATAGTTCTAACCAAGGTATTGTGGGTTACAATAGTTTTAGCCACGGTATTGTGGGTTACAATAGTTCTAGCCACGGTATTGTGGGTTACAATAGTTCTAGCCACGGTATTGTGGGTTACAATAGTTCTAGAAACGGTATTGTGGGTTACAATAGTTTAAGCCACAGTATTGTGGGTTACAATAGTTCCAGCCACGGTATTGTGGGTTACAATAGTTCTAGCCACAGTATTGTGGGTTACAATAGTTCTAGCCACGGTATTGTGGCAATAGTTTAAGCCACAGTATTGTGGGTTACAATAGTTTTAGCCACGGTATTGTGGGTTACAATAGTTCTAGCCACAGTATTGTGGGTTACAATAGTTCTAGCCACAGTATTGTGGGTTACAATAGTTCTAGCCACAGTATTGTGGGTTACAATAGTTCTAGCTACAGTATTGTGGGTTACAATAGTTCTAGCCATGGTATTGTGGGTTACAATAGTTCTAGCCACAGTACTGTGGGTTACAATAGTTCTAGCCATGGTATTGTGGGTTACAATAGTTCTAGCCACAGTATTGTGGGTTAAAATAGTTCTAGCCACAGTATTGTGGGTTACAATAGTTCTAGCCACAGTATTGTGGGTTACAATAGTTCCAGCCACGGTATTGTGGGTTACAATAGTTCTAGCCACAGTATTGTGGGTTACAATAGTTCCAGCCACAGTATTGTGGGTTACAATAGTTCTAGCCACAGTATTGTGGGTTACAATTGTTCTAGCCATGGTATTGTGGGTTACAATAGTTCTAGCCACAGTACTGTGGGTTACAATAGTTCCAGCCACAGTATTGTGGGTTACAATAGTTCTAGTCGCAGTATTGTGGGTTACAATAGTTCTAGCCATGGTATTGTGGGTTACAATAGTTCTAGCCATGGTATTGTGGGTTACTATAGTTCCAGCCACGGAACTGTGGTTTACAATAGTTCTAGCCACGGAACTGTGGTTTACAATAGTTCTAGCCACGGAACTGTGGGTTACAATTGTTCCAGCCACGGAACTGTGGGTTACAATAGTTCCAGCCACGGAACTGTGGGTTACAATTGTTCCAGCCCCGGAACTGTGGTTTACAATAGTTCTAGCCACGGAACTGTGGGTTACAATAGTTCCAGCCACGGAACTGTGGTTTACAATAGTTCCAGCCACGGAACTGTGGGTTACAATAGTTCCAGCCAATATTGTAACTTCCGTTTTTCTGGTGCGATTTACAATACATTGTGTACAGAACCCATTATGTATCTATCTATCTATCTACCTATCTCTCTCTCTCTGGTAGACAGACCGGCCCCTTTAATTTAAATAATCGTTCACATGTTAACTCATTTTTCTTAAACATCAGAGTATGATCAGCCGAAACATTTTGGTAAACTGCAGATTGAATTTGGATACAGCGTAACCCTATCAGTGGAAGTTTCCACTTATCCCTGGATACTTTTATCCAAAAGTTATAAATCAAAGTAATGTTTGAGTGTATATACCTCAGACCTCGATGGTTATACATTCATACATACCTACCAGAGTGAATACATATACATTCCTCTAGGACGAATATGCTCCTCCACCCACCCACCACACTCATCATCTATCACAACTACTCACTACACTACTACCAAAACCACCACCACCACCACTCACCACCTACAACCAACCCTCACCACTGTCACCAAAACCACCACTCACCGTCATCACCACCACCACCATTCACCACAACCTACCTAAAAACCACCACCACCTACAACCAACCCTCACCACTACTACCAAAATCACCACTCACCGCCAACACCACCACCATTTACCACCACAACCCACTACCACCACTCACCACCAACAATCCCTCTCACACAAGGAAGACTAATCCCTCAGAGCTAATGGTAGGAAACACCTATATAAACAGAGGAGAGACGGGACAGAGATGGGAATAAAAGAGGAACCACAAGTGAGGCAGGATAAAAGGGGAAAAAGGAAAAGGTGAAATAACACACTTAAACGAACACGAAAACAGCGCCTGTAAAACTTTTTAACTCACACGAATGTAACGAAAGTAATAACTACTAATTAAGATATACGAAGCAGATGAAGAAGAGAAGGAACTGAAAATAATACGTCAGCGGATGAAGAATTAATAATAATAATAATAATAATAATAATAATAATAATAATATAAAAAGTATAATGATATAACAATTATAGAAGTATAATGCAAACGTGCGTAACATAAAGAATGAAAGACTGAGTAGCGTTATAATGTATTCATGAATGTGTTGTGTCATGAATGTGTTGTGTCATGAATGTGTTGTGTCGTGAATGTGTTGTGTCGTGAATGTGTTGTGTGTCGTGAATGTGTTGTGTCGTGAATGTGTTGTGTCGTCAATGTGTTGTGTCGTGAATGTGTTGTGTCGTGAATGTGTTGTGTCGTGAATGTGTTGTGTCATGAATGTGTTGTGTCGTGAATGTGTTGTGTGTCGTGAATGTGTTGTGTCGTGAATGTGTTGTGTGTCGTGAATGTGTTGTGTCGTGAATGTGTTGTGTCGTGAATGTGTTGTGTCGTGAATGTGTTGTGTCGTGAATGTGTTGTGTCGTCAATGTGTTGTGTCGTGAATGTGTTGTGTCGTGAATGTGTTGTGTGTCGTGAATGTGTTGTGTCGTGAATGTGTTGTGTGTCGTGAATGTGTTGTGTCGTGAATGTGTTGTGTCGTCAATGTGTTGTGTCGTGAATGTGTTGTGTCATGAATGTGTTGTGTCGTGAATGTGTTGTGTCGTGAATGTGTTGTGTGTCGTGAATGTGTTGTGTCGTGAATGTGTTGTGTCGTCAATGTGTTGTGTCGTGAATGTGTTGTGTCGTGAATGTGTTGTGTGTCGTGAATGTGTTGTGTCGTGAATGTGTTGTGTCTAGAAAGTGTTGTGTCGTGAATGTGTTGTGTCGTGAATGTGTGTTGTGTCGTGAATGTGTTGTGTCGTGAATGTGTTGTGTCGTGAATGTGTTGTGTCGTGAATGTGTTGTGTCGTGAATGTGTTGTGTGTCGTGAATGTATTGTATGTCGTGAATGTGTTGTGTCGTGAATGTGTTGTGTCGTGAATGTGTTGTGTCGTGAATGTGTTGTGTCGTGAATGTGTTGTGTCGTGAATGTGTTGTGTCGTGAATGTGTTGTGTCGTGAATGTGTTGTGTGTCGTGAATGTGTTGTGTCGTGAATGTGTTGTGTCGTGAATGTGTTGTGTGTCGTGAATGTGTTGTGTCGTGAATGTGTTGTGTCGTGAATGTGTTGTGTCGTGAATGTGTTGTGTCGTGAATGTGTTGTGTCGTGAATGTGTTGTGTGTCGTGAATGTGTTGTGTCATGAATGTGTTGTGTCGTGAATGTGTTGTGTCATGAATGTGTTGTGTCGTGAATGTGTTGTGTGTCGTGAATGTGTTGTGTCATGAATGTGTTGTGTCGTGAATGTGTTGTGTCGTGAATGTGTTGTGTCGTGAATGTGTTGTGTGTCGTGAATGTGTTGTGTCGTGAATGTGTTGTGTGTCGTGAATGTGTTGTGTGTCGTGAATGTGTTGTGTCGTGAATGTGTTGTGTGTCGTGAATGTGTTGTGTGTCGTGAATGTGTTGTGTGTCGTGAATGTGTTGTGTGTCGTGAATGTGTTGTGTCGTGAATGTGTTGTGTGTCGTGAATGTGAATGTGTTGTGTCGTGAATGTGTTGTGTGTCGTGAATGTGTTGTGTGTCGTGAATGTGTTGTGTGTCGTGAATGTGTTGTGTGTCGTGAATGTGTTGTGTCGTGAATGTGTTGTGTGTCGTGAATGTGTTGTGTCGTGAATGTGTTGTGTGTCGTGAATGTGTTGTGTCGTGAATGTGTTGTGTGTCGTGAATGTGTTGTGTCGTGAATGTGTTGTGTCGTGAATGTGTTGTGTCGTGAATGTGTTGTGTCGTGAATGTGTTGTGTGTCGTGAATGTGTTGTGTCGTGAATGTGTTGTGTCGTGAATGTGTTGTGTCGTGAATGTGTTGTGTCGTGAATGTGTTGTGTCGTGAATGTGTTGTGTCGTGAATGTGTTGTGTCGTGAATGTGTTGTGTCATGAATGTGTTGTGTCGTGAGTGAATGTGTTGTGTCGTGAATGTGTTGTGTCGTGAATGTGTTGTGTGTCGTGAATGTGTTGTGTCGTGAATGTGTTGTGTCGTGAATGTGTTGTGTCGTGAATGTGTTGTGTCGTGAATGTGTTGTGTCGTGAATGTGTTGTGTCGTGAATGTGTTGTGTCGTGAATGTGTTGTGTCGTGAATGTGTTGTGTGTCGTGAATGTGTTGTGTCGTGAATGTGTTGTGTGTCGTGAATGTGTTGTGTCGTGAATGTGTTGTAAATGTTGAAAATGAAGTAATTGTTTACATGTGGCTTGGCCGGCAAGAGAAGGAAATTACCAAGAAAATAAAGACAGGTAACGAGGACAGTAAGAATTGGCAACGAAGAAGCGAGAAAATGAGAAAATTTATAAAAATCTGTTTCTCAGCGTTATTTGCTGAGTTTTTAATTTTTTTTTCCTAAGATTTCATTTATTCCAGTAAAATTAAGATTTTTTTGCTTGAAAAACATTTAGAATAAATGCTCCTTATCTCATAAATTTATTTTTTTTATTTTCATATTTTAATAAAATGGTGAAATTTTGCATTTCTCTCTCTTTGTTTTTTTTTTTAGAGTTAATCAATTATTCTGTTTTTTTCTCTTCCACTATCATTACAACTTCCACCATCTCTTTTCTTTTGTGCCTCACCTCAGTTCCACCATCCTTCAATATAATCCTCTACTTCTCTCCTTCGCAACTTTTTTCCACACCAGCATCCCATACAACTTTCCCCCACACATCTTACACTTTCTCCTGCTCTCTCTCCTCCCTTTCCACCACTTTACCACACTAGTGCATTTACCACACTAGCGCAAAGTGATATACTGACGTTGGAGACAACGCCAGTATATCACTTTGGATAAGAATCATACCATTGAACCCATTGAACCCGCGGGTTTAATCCCGCCCTTGATATGGTTTGTTTGCAATCGTGTCATTACGATTTCGTGAGTCTTGGATAAGACTGTTATGACTGTAACTAATAGAATGAAAATGTAATTATATGAAAGCCTCGTAAACTAGAGGCCGGTGATACTAACATCACAGATCATAAAATTCTTTGAGGATGGTGTGACGCCGAATTATAAAATTTTATGGAAAAGAATAATGACCTTCAAAAGCCACATCAATGGGGATTCAGGGTAGGAAGATCATCCCTAACTGCTGGAACGTTATGACAGAGTTACAGAAGCTTTGTTTTAGCAAAAAACACATTTGCTTTTCAGGCCAAACTCGCCTGTTCGGTTTATTCGGCACGACACACACACACACACACACACACACACACACACACACACACACACACACACACACACACACACACACACCACACACACACACACACACACAAACACACACACACACACAGCAGGTTCCGTGGCGAGGCGGTTAAAGCTAAAGCCTGCAGGATGGTGTCAGCTCACGAGTAGTATCACACTATGTAGTGAGAAAGTCCAGTCAAGAATTATATGTCCAATCATGGATATGTAAATATAGAGCCATTGTTACCAGCTGAGGAAGGCTCTTTAACACTTACCTCGGGACGACATAAACGAGTCTTGTAATGGCAGCCACAATCTTACCTGGAAAGTAGAAAAATCAGAGTTATTTTCTTTCAGAAATAGCATTAATACATATTTTTAAATTCCCCTTTTATATTTGTTGCAGAATAAACCTTAGTAATAGAAAAAATAGAAGTTTTCAAGAACTGCACAATAAGGGAAATTGTTATGTGCAACCCTTACTCCTCCATCACACTGGATTACCTGACCCGACCACGCCCACCTGGTGAACTACGACCTCTCATTGGCTGAGAACGGCCTTACCTGCTCGTCATCATTATTGATTGGTCCTCACCTGGCCGCACAGGTGTGTGCTGGCCGCTGATTGGTGGAGACCTTCCAGGAGAAGCAGGTAGGCGCATGCGCCCTATCAGGCTTGGCTTTTCACCTGCCTGAGTCCCATTGATTACTTCGTAGGAGGTGAGGAGGTCCGCCATGATCATGTCATCGACTCCATATTCAATGCCGTCTCTCATTTCCAGACAACTGGGAATAAACTGTTGGGGAAGAGATTATGAGGCTTCAAATCTCTCGGGTGTTGAGGTCAACATTATGAGATTGAAAATAAATGACGGGGAGCCAGCCATCTGTTACTTTTAAACAGATGTGAGATACACTCTCTCATTCTCTGTCTGTGTCTATCTGTGTCTGTTTGTGGTTTCTCTCTCTCTCTCTCTCTCTCTCTCTCTCTCTCTCTCTCTCTCAGAGTTTAAAGCATGTCATTATTTCAATCTTTAATTCTGTCTGCATGATCTTTCATCTAAAACAACGTTCTATCTTCACGTCTATTATTAGCCTTTAACACAATCATCACCATTAATTTTTTCCCTTAACCATGCATGTTATGTCGACCCTCACTACCATGCATCGCCAATTTCACAATCATCTCGCTGGTGTCACGAGCCTCCGTCTGAGCCTTCAACAAATATATACTCCACCACTACTAGCATCACTGTCATGCACTGTAATCTTTGTCACTGCTTGCACCAGCTTCGTTAAACCTAGATTTTCCGCCGCCAACGTCAGCTATAACTTACGGAATCATCTAAAGCACCGTCATTTGGATAATCAGTGCTACTAATATTATAATTACTTACTCCACCATTATCTTTATCCTCCACTTCACAACCAACATTGTCTCTCATCACCTTCCATTTCGCCATCAAGAATGCTTTACATAATCGCTTGTACTATACCCTCCATCATTCAGAACATTACTTTAACCACTACCATTATTAATTCAATGACCACCATCAATACTATCATCACCATCCACACCGTCATCATCACTATTATTACTTCAACAGATGAAGACAATTAGCAGTTTATTCGCATCAATATTCCAATAGTCTTCACCTCTCTTTCCCTAAAGAAGAAAAATGAGGGGCACCGAAGAGCTGCCACTTTCTTGGCCCCCACAAAACCCTTCACTCCAGCCTTGCAGGGGCGTTTATCATCAAAGCGTTCGAGAGAATCCTTCCAGACCTGCCACCCAGGACGCAACCCTCACCCTGCCACGCTCTTCACTACATACTTCCACGTGAGTACCCATCAAAGACGTATAAACCTACCGTCGTAACCACCAACCTTTCCAGAGCACCCGGCTCGTCGCTCTCGTCAACCAGGACTCTCCAGGAAAAATATTTCCACTACACTCTCTCGCTTCTACACATTCTGTGCTCCAGATCTGCCTATTCTACATTTGCCTATCAACGTCCACATTATCATTAGAACACTGTGTTTACACAGTGTTCATGCTGTTCTCAACTAAGCCATCAGGATGTCTAAAGTGAACTACTAGCTGACTGATTCACTGTTAGTTGGTTAGATGTAAAGTTAGTCGAGTGCATTGTGTCACTAAGGCCGCAATTCACATGTACACAAACATTCAAAACACGTTAATCCATGTAAAATAAGATTTAACTCTGTATATACACTTACACTTCTTGATGCATGCACCTCGTACCTGCTTGCAATGTCCCCATCATCCTCGTCTTCAAATTCATCTCTGCTAAATGAGAATGGTATCTAAGGGATATGCATACTTGACCGCTCCTCTTCCGTCAACACCGCAGCCTCTTCACTCCCCTTCAATCCGGAGCTCTTCAGCTCTTCCCGTCAAGACCTTCCACAGCCAACTTCCAGCTCTGCCACATCTCCTTCCTTTCAGCGCCGAAGCTCCATACCACTACCCTTCCAGAGCCGAACATTTTGCGGGAGGTAAGCCCCTTAATTAACGCACCATTGGGCAATAAATCACGAAGGCCAAGTCTGCTAAGCTGGCGAAGTTTCCCGAGGCAAAAATGTAGGTTCTGGAAGCTCAGGTAGGTAATTACTCAGCCCTAAGCCTTCCGTAATTGACGCTAAGTCCTGGCTGGCTCCAAGTGGTGGCTACCGAGGGACGAGGGAGGCAAGTGGGAGATTGGAGGGAGAGAGGATGGAGAGCACACGAATGATGGGAGAGAACAAGGGAAGAGATGATCAAATAGGAACAAAGGATAAAATAATATGCTGATATACTCGAACACTGAAAGAGCAATCATTTCCAAGGGCTGGTGTGGGGGGGATTTGGAAGTGTAATTGGGAGAGATTAAGAGAATACTGCAATGGAAAAAAAGGGAACAGGGGCAAATGAAGAGATAAGTAAATTGTGGAAGTCGCATAAAGGAAGAGAAAGAATCAAATTGCCAGCAGTCACTTGAAGTAAAGCTGTGAGGATAAACATTAGAGATCACTTTCAGATTACTCTGGAGGAGACGACCAGGGGAGGGAGGTGATAAATTATGGACAATCTGGGAAAGAGAAAGACGGGAAAATTGGAAACAGGACCAGGAGAACAGGAAGAACTTGGTGGTGTAGGAAACTGGAAACAGAACATTGCAGGTAATTAAAAGAGTACCCCGGCGCTGGAAAATACAAATGGTTTTAATACGGCAATGACTGAATTTAAACTCCCGATATTGTTTCATTTTGTTTTTAGTTGCGTATCTTGTGTTACAATTACGTGTGACCTGTTGGTTTCTCTCCCACACAGTCTTGACCTCTGTTGCTGTATAAACCTTTAGTGCGCTCTCTCTCTCTCTCTCTCTCTCTCTTTGATCTTCGTCGCACTTGTATTTTTCAGTCTCTCTACCACGCACAGACCGCAAATATAGGCTCAGATGACCATAGATTGAAAAAATAACCGGCTGAGATTAACGTGGAAAGAAAAAAAAATGACAGATAATGATTGTAACAGATAGAGAATGACAGACTCAGAAGTCCAACGACTCATAAATTATGGTTATTTATGGGCTCGATTCTTGCACGCAAAAAAAGCAGATTCTGGCAGGCAAACGGAAAAATGACGGTATCTGACAGAAACAGTGTTCTAGCTTCTCTCTTAATAAGCAAGTATTGAAAATTCTATACATTGATGGATATACACGAGTCAGTGACAGGGGTCACACAGTGATGGATATACACGAAACAGTGACAGGGGTCATACAGTGATGGGTATACACGAGATAGTGGCAGGGGTCATACAGTGATGGGTATACACGAGATAGTGGCAGGGGTCATACAGTGATGGGTATATACGAGATAGTGGCAGGGGTCATACAGTGATGGGTATACACGAGATAGTGGCAGGGGTCATACAGTGATGGGTATACACGAGATAGCGGCAAGGGTCATACAGTGATGGATATACACGAGATAGTGGCAGGGGTCATACAGTGATGGATATACACGAGATAGTGGCAGGGGTCATACAGTGATGGATATACACGAGATAGTGGCAGGGGTCATACAGTGATGGATATACACGAGATAGTGGCAGGGGTCATACAGTGATGGATATACACGAGACAGTGACAGAGCTGAGTCTCCTCTTATTATTACTTCTATAGGTGGGAATTATAGGACCCGCGTTAAATTTATCAAGTGATCTTCTACACTGTAAACTGACAGGAGTGTGAAAACACAATCTGCAGTCGTTTATCAGGACGTATCGCTTAGGTTAAAGTTTGACTCTATCCTGAAGGAAACGTCAGGGTAAAAGTTTTTTCTACTTACTGTCTCGTCATGCCCATCCGTTGAGGACTATGTAGGTGTTACACTTATATCATTACAGAGTGAAAATTGTTTGCCATCCTAATAGAAGTAAAGATGACATACGACAATGAGCTTGACTCGTATAGCGACGAACATGCTCAGTGAAGATGACTTAGGACAATGAGCTTGACACGTATAGCGACGAACATGCTCAGTGAAGATGACTTAGGACAATGAGCTTGACACGTATAGCGACGAACATGCTCAGTGAAGCAACTTAGTCATTAGAAATCAGAGAAATTAACCTGTGACATTGGCTCTCGCTGCTGTACCTTAATTAGGCTCTAGTATCTACCTACTTGGAGTCTACCTGGAGGGTGTTTCGGGGGTCAATGCCCCCGCGGCCCGGTCCTTGACCAGACCTCCCGATGGATCATGAGGTGTGGCCGCCAGCCTATATTTGAGAACTGAGGGGCTGACTACCTCCTACTAAGGCTAACGGAATAATCACTGTCTCCAATGTCACATTCTCTGAAATATGGTTATAATTAACCAGAAGTTTTAAATGGGAGAAGCGTTAAGCCAGCAGAAGGCCTCGGTCAGATGACCAAAAGCTCCAATGGCGGGTCATCATTTGACTAAGACCCGCTTCAGGAAACACTTGCACTGTTTCCTGACAAGCCTTACTTAACCTATCTAAAAATGTGAAATATAAACGTGGACTGTCTTTGTCAAAAAATCGTAAATAGTTTCAGGAGATAGATTTTTTAATGAATTTCTATTTGATGGAATTGCGATGAGTAGATCCATAATGAATGACAATATGAAAGTGGAGAAGCACATTTATGGAGCAACTGGCAATGCATATAGACTGATCCATGCTGCAATAGCTAGGTTACAAATACTTATGGCAGTTTGACATATGCACAGACGATGATTAAGCTAAATGCAAAGTGGAGAGAGAGAGAGAGAGAGAGAGAGAGAGAGAGAGAGAGAGAGAGAGAGAAAGGAGAGGTGAAGAGGGCGAGGAAGCGAGAGAGTGAAAAAGAGCAAGTGAGAGAGAGCTAGAGCGCGAGTAAACAAGCCACGTTAAACCAAGTCAGAAAGCACAGACTTTCTGCCTCTCTCTTATTGGATAACGTAATTAATTGAAATTACATTGTGGTTCTTTTATAAGTGAGGACTGTAGTGGTGCTTAAAGTGATATATCAGTGGTGAATGTTGGTGGCGGTGCTGGTGCTGGTGGCGGTGGCGGTGCTAGTGTGTGGTGGTGATTACCACGTACAAAATGCTGAGAGGGACTGACAGTGTTAACAGAGTGTGTTTGAGAGGCGGGTTTCCGGTACACAAGGGCACAGCTGGATGATTCACTGGGGAGTTGAGAAGGGGAACGACCTATATAACAAAGTGGTGGAAACAATCCATACAAAGTTTTAAGAAAATATACGATGGTGGCTCTCGGAGCAAGGAGAAGGGAATCCCCAGTAGCGGCCGGCGATAGACGGGACCAAGAGCTGAGTCTCGACCCTTGCAACTACAAAGAGTCGAGTATAAATAGATGAGCACCTCACTTGGTTTATGTGAATGGCGTACCGGATAGGATTGAGCCGGATATAGCCTCGTTGGCTGATATAAAACTAATAAGAGTAAAAACAGAAAAGAAAGGTGAAAGACCACACATGGATCTGGATACACTGCAAGACTGGCCAGATAAATTGTCAGTAGCGTTACTGTGTACTTGTGTAGTATACTTAGATAAGCCCAGTCACGAGACCCCTCACATGTGAGCTGTGGGCCACAGCGTTCATTCTCAGTTCCACGCTAGGCATAGCAGACTCGATAGGCAGTCCTGGGCTACTACTCTGGGCTACTACTCTGGGCTACTCAAGACTCCCTTAATTATACGCCTTCAAGACATCCAACGTATGTATTTCTTACTCCAACATCTCCTGACGAACCCCCCCGACAAAATGGTTGCTTGAATTCAAGCCCAGCAAATACGAGGTTATGAAGATTAGGGAAGGTCAGGCCTATCTACCTGAAAAAAAACACGTTAAGAAACTGTAGAATGTGCAGACGTATGCAACAAGACTAGTTCCTGAGCTACAAGGAGAAGCTAGTGAAATTAAACATGACTCTGGACGATAAAAAAAACCAGGGGAGACATGGTAACATACAAAAATAATCAGAGAAATTGATAGGGCAGACATGGAAAGGCTGCTTGAGAGGCAGGAAACTGGTACTTGGGGGGCATAGGTGGAAGTTAAAGACACAGATGAGCCACAGGGATGTCAAAGTATTTGTTTAGGGTAAAATTGGCCGGAAAGTGGTGGAAGCAGACTCCATACATAGTTTTCAGAGGAAGTACGATAAAGACCACTAAGCTTGGAGTGTGTGGGGCAATCGGTCAATTAAGAGGCGGGGCCAGGAGCTAAGACTCAATCTCTGCAACTAACAGGTGGCTGTACACACATATAGACACATACTTAAACACACACACACACACACACACACACACTAAACAACGACTGTACACAACGATGGTGTTTTAAACCAAAGAGCCAGGGACAAAAAAACAAAGCAAAAAAACACAAAACAAACACACTGGCTCTCAGAGCATCAAACACACAAACATCTCATCAGAGCTGCAGTATTATACTGGCTCCAAGAAGGTTTAACATTACCTAACCAATACATGGTTATGGATATCTTTATACATTTTTTCTGCCCCGTCTGCAACCGGCTCCTCGAAGGCATAAATCAGTGGGTGACGGGGATTTAAGAGGTTCCCCAGTCACCGCCCATTACCACGCCCGCTTCTTCAGCGAGTAACAAGAGCAGTGTACATGCTCACTGCTGAAGGAGGGAGAAAGTGTACTCTGGATGACGAAGTATGTTGTATGATGCTGATAATATAGTGGTGAGTGTGTGTGTAAGACAGAGAGAGAGAGAGAGAGAGAGAGAGAGAGAGCTGATGTAGGTAACAGCTTTTAGATTGTAAATAAAGTTAGGAACTTTAACCTAACCTTTTAAGACACTGTGTAAAGAGAGAGAGAGAGAGAGAGAGAGAGAGAGAGAGAGAGAGAGAGAGAGAGAAATTATCAATTTTCTGTATATTTGTAGTTAGAGGAGCCGAGGCATGCTGGTGGGGTCACGTCTTCATTATGCTCATCAACTTCAGACATCTTCCTGAGTCGTAGATCTTGGCCTAGCATCTTAACTCCACATGACCGTCTCACTCGCTCCCTGCCTCTTAAGCCTTGTGTTGCTTATCCACGAAACTCCGTATGATCTTTGAAAGAGCATCCGCATTTCAAAGGAGCGATTATTTCTACCCTTCAGACTTCTTCTCCTAGCAGTACGCTTCAGTTCTCGAACTTCAGAACCATTATAGAACATAAAATAACTGTAGAAGTTACTGAGTTTTGAAGTCCAGGGGGTCCGAAGTCTGAATGGATGTCAAGGTGGCTTTAAGCCATATTGAATATGATAATGGAATACAGTACCGACAAGTTGATAAGACATGTGGGTATTTTTATTCCGAAACGTTTCGACAGCATAGTAGGCTTCTTCAGTCGAGTACAGAGGCAGCGGAAGCAGTAGAGATGTAAAGGCGATGTAGTCAGTCACTCTTGAAGATGTAGCTTTGAGGTGGTCAGTCCCTCAGCCTTGAGACGAGTTTTGCTCCATAGTCTTTGGACTGAGTGTGGAGTCTATGGAGAAAAAACTCTTCTCCAGCCTGAGGGACTGACCACCTCAAAACTACGTTTTCAAGAGTGATGGACTGATTACATCGTCCTTACATCTCCACTACTTCTGCTGTCTCCTCTGTACTCGACTGAAAAAGCCTACTGAATATTGTTTAACAAGGTTACCATTAAAGGTCTGGAGAGTGAAACAAAAGAAATTACCAATCTGTATCCTGAACAACAAGGTTACCATGGTAGTCAGGGGGGAACATGAAAGCCTTTCTGCCTGCACATCCCACCAGGGAGGATAGTATTACCCACAATGATAGTGGTTAGTCTTGTAAAATGGCCTCATGAAATATCTGTTACAATGGAAGACTCACAGCTGGTAAAAAAATGCTGAAACCAAGATAGATCAAAGATGCCTCCGACCAAGATAGATCAAAGATGCCTCCGTATGTGTATGTGTTTGTGTGTGTGTGTGCATGCAAGATTACTCACAATTTGCATATACCATGACCATTAATGGATTTATGAGTGATAAATGAGGCATACTCATGTTACTTCAGGGTAAAATGCAGTTCCATTTAAAAACAAAAATGGGCAAACTGACACTGCAATAACAATTCCGGGTGTTGCAAACTTGAAGCCGATCGGAAGAGGCTTTCTTGCGTTATCACACGGTAACTAAACAGGCGAGCCCCGCATATACAGCGCGTATTTTTGGCGCCGCATATGCGGGCCCTCCTGTAAAAAATGGCACCTGCATGTGTCAATACCTGCATGAACTTTTCCCTAGTTGCAGTACAATAACTTGGAAAACTTGAAAAGTCCATCAGATAAACTATTGTTAAATCAGAAACGAAAATCTCCTAGGGGGAAAATATTAAAACAACTACATTAAGGCTTTCTTTAGTAAGAAACAAAAGCCTCGGAGAGGAAAAAAAATAAAACAACTACTTCAAAGATATCTAACAAATAAACACTTGCTTAAACACACGTAATTTTAATGTGCGCGAGATAATGGGAACTAACCCAAAATACATGAACTCAAGAGGTGGTAAAAATGAACCAGGCGTTTATTTTAAAATAAGTAGTGAATAATGGTTATGTGCAAGGGGAGGAGAGATAATCAACGTTGGGAGAGGGGAGGGAGAGGGGAGAGGAGGAAGGGGAGAGGAGGGAGGAGAAAGAACAGGAGGGGAATTGAGGGAAGGAGAAAGAGGGAGAGGGGGGAGAACGAGAGGAGGGGAGAAGGATGATAGAGGAGAAAGAGGAGGATGAAGAGTAGGAAGAGGTAAAGAGCGATGAGGGGATAGGAGAGAGATAGAGGAGGTGGCGGCGACTAGAGAAGTCATGTGAGGATAAGACGAGAGCGGTGATAAACAGGAGGATAACATAACTACTGGTAATCAAAGTAAGAGGAGAATTAAACTCCATTCGTTAGAATTGAGTACCCGGTCGTGCCTGGGAAGTACCTGGCTGTAACTGGGAAGTAATTTAGATGCCTGGGAAGTACCTCAGATGCCTGGAAAGTATTTCAGAGTGTCTGGAAAGGACTTCAGTGTGTCTGAGAAGTATTCAGTGCCTAGGAAGTACCTCAGTGCCTGGGAAGTACCTCAGTGCCTGGGAAGTACCTCAGTGCCTGGGAAGTACCTCAGTGCCTGGGAAGTACCTCAGTGCCTGGGAAGTACCTCAGTGCCTGGGAAGTACCTCAGTGCCTGGGAAGTACCTCAGTGCCTGGGAAGTACCTCAGTGCCTGGGAAGTACCTCAGTGCCTAGGAAGTACCTCAGTGCCTGGGAAGTACCTCAGTGCCTGGGAAGTACCTCAGTGCCTGGGAAATACCTCAGTGCCTGGGAAGTACCTCAGTGCCTGGGAAGTACCTGATGTACTTCAAGGATACCTACTATATATCCTTCACTACTTGAGTCTAGAATCTAAACAGGTAAGGTCAGCATAGTAAAGCTGAAGGCTCTCTCCCTGCCTTCTTCCCACTGGCATTAAAAAAGTAGAAAATTACTATACCACATTAAAAAAACGCTCATGGATATGAAATGTTCTTTTTCAATTCATGGGGAAGCGTTGAAAATGGGGAATGGGGGTAAAGGGAGTACAAAACATGGGGAATGAGAGGTTATCAGGTTTGATCCTAGGAAAGGTAGGGCAACCCCAATTCCTTGAATCAAGAGCCCCATTCACTAGCATCAAGGCGTCCATCTCTCTCCTGGAAGGAGTAAAGAGGAAAAGTGAACACAGAGTTCAGAGTAAATGCAGTCACTGTTGATTTATCAAAAAAAAAAAAACTCCCCCTCCCTCTCCCCCTCCCTCTCCCCCTCCCCCTCCCCCTCCCTCTCCCCCTCCCCCTTCCCCCGCCACCGAGGCTGCTACTGCTTATGACGCTGCTGCTGCTGTTTCTGGTGCTGTTGCAGCTGATGTTGCTATTGCTGCTGGTGCTGCTGCTGATGCTCCTCCTGCTGCTGCTGATGCTCCTCCTGCTGCTGCTACTACTCCTATTGCGACTGATGCTACTTCTGCGGCAGCAGCTGCTGCTGCTGCTGTTCCTGTAGCTGATGTTGCTGTTTCTCGCTGAAACACGTGCTCAGTTCGGCCTGTATCTACTGTACGCTGATAATTTCAAGAAATATTACGCAGCGCCCAGACACACCAGTGGTCACTATTGGCAGCAAATGCTTTGTTTATACTCAACATTGTGGTTGCTGGTTCCACCGTCTCGGTGGAGCTGCTCACCTTCTCCAGGTATTTAATATGTTAAATATTCAGACTACTAATTCCGCTAATAATATAGGTATGATTTTTCTCTTGAATTCTTTTTAATCGTGTATGAGAGAGAGAGAGAGAGAGAGAGAGAGAGAGAGAGAGAGAGACTGACTCTTAACTTGTTAATAAAGTTAGAAACCTTAACCTAATCTTGTAAAATCCTATGTAAAAGAAAGGGAGAGAGAGAGAATCACCAGACCTGACGGTCTACATCGAAGTTATCTTCTGAAGACTAAAACTACTTTCAAGTTATCTCTCTTTCTGTCTACACAGATGGGGTCAGGAGAGTACAGCAGGGTGTGGGAGGTAAGAGAGAGAGAGAGAGAGAGGAGGCAGGGAGGTGTATGAGTGCGCCGGGGAGACAGGGAGATGAGGTACAGGGGAAAGGGAGGGAGAGAGAGGGAGGATACAGAGAACCAGTAAGCTAATAAAGAACCGGTTTTGTGAGCAGTTGCTGGAGGGATCAACTTGGGTAAGGCCAAACTAGTGGGTGGGAGACCACTGTGTATACACACCTCTCATGTATGTGTGTACTTGTGAGAGTATACATGTGAGTATATGGCGGTGACAAACTTAGAATGATTAAGTAAGGCTATGTATATGTATACCCGTGTGTATTCATATGGACAGTGACAAGATGGGGAAGAATGATGAAAGGCATAGTGTGGCGTGGGGTGGAATGGTTTGTTGTGGCATGGCGTAGAATGGTTTAGCGTGGCGTGGAATGGTCTAGCGTGGCGTGGAATGGTCTAGCGTTGTATTGCATGAAATGGTCTGGCGTGGAGTGACGAGGCGAGGTCTTGCATGGGATTACCTTCCATCCATAGATACAACAAAATCCCCTTAAATTGGCGATTCAGTAAACACTCAGAATTCTCCAGTACACTTTACTACACATAAGCAGAGACGAGCAGACAAAATACACGACAATTAGGTTACGTGAGTGAATTATGTCAGTGTGCTCTAAGGTTATCAGGAGCCTTAAAAATAAAGATAATCATCAACAACTTATTTAGCCCCTCGTGAAGAGAGATAACACTGAAGGTCTGGTGGTGCCAGATCACCTTGTTCATATTTAACTCAAATCAAATAGATAAGAAGAGAGAGTTCATTTTATAAAAGCCAGAATATACCATGACTAACTCTTTAAAGGGCGGTGCCTTGATGCTGAGGGACTCTTGGTTCAAGGTAATGGATCAGATCTGACTATCTCCCATTCGAAAGAGGAGACACGTGAAGCATGAGATACTTGTGCAACATTTGGGAATCTTTATTAAAAATATGTTTCGCCAGCCAGTGGCTTCTTCAGTCCAAAAAGAGAAGAACGCAGAAAGAAGATGTGGAGGAGTTTGAGGTAATCGGTCCCTCAGCTTTTTGATATCTCAAACTCATCCTCATCTTTCTCCGTTCTCTGTATTGGACTGAAGAAGCCACTGGCTGGCGAAACGTTTCCTTAATGCTGCACAAGTGTCTCATTCTTCAGTTTCTCAGTTTTCTAAACCATTTACAATTATCTCCCATTCACACTATTGGATCTCTACAGATTTATTATTTTCCCCATTAATATAATAATAATGATCACAAGACTGTGATGCATCAAACCATACCAAGGGCGGGGATTGATCTCGTGGTGAGATCAAGCGCCACGAGTTCAATCCCCACCCGTGGTATGGTTTCTTTACAATCGTGTTATAACGATTTCCTGAGTTGTGATACATGAGTCTGAGTTAAGGAAAAAACGCCACAATGCCCTGGCTTAGGAAAAGTACTTTATGACGACGTTTCGCTCCGTCCTGGACCGCTGTCAAGGCACAACAGTAATGTGTCGACGGTGCAAGGTGGACCGAAACGTCAGGAAGTTCCTCTCGTATTGTTCACTTATATGCTTTAATGCAAATGTTTGATCTATACTTGTTGTATGGGATTTAAACGTCTGCAATTATTTAATAAGACTGTACAGAATCTCAGCTAACTTTATTATGAAGGTCGAATTAATATCTAAGTCAACTGTGAGTTTGAGCACCAGTTGGGACTTCTCAGAATCAATTGTCTAGTAAATAATTTGTTGAGAGACTTTTTATATGTCTAGTAACTATCAAGTTTGCCTGGGATAACCTGAACGGGGTTTGAACCCTATCGACTTCTCGAGGGTAATTAAGACCGAAATCCACTTTGACACAAGTATCAAGGATGCGTAAATCTCATAATATATGCATTAAAGTATATACACAAATACACACACATATATCTCTCGAAGTACAATGAGAGAGAGAGAGAGAGAGAGAGAGAGAGAGAGAGAGAGAGAGAAATACACATCTTATTGTATATACCCTAGGTCCTAGGAAATACACGTCTCTCGGTGTACACACAGAGGTCACCTTACATCATGGGAGAGAGAAACTCTTCTACTTTCCCAGATCTCTGATAGTGACTTAAGACCCACAAAGGGAAAGACGAAGCGGGAAGGTTCTCGTCTTCCTTACGGGCAACTCACGTCAATCTTATGTTCTGGTATGAACAAGAATATGTTGACACAATACACATCCAAATCAATGTCTTCACCAGTTTTGTATTTTTTATGAATTAATACTGTATCGTCCTAATGACATTATGTGCCATAATTACGTTGATTATTAACTTTTTCGTTACCAGTGAAAGGTTCTTATAAAGAGTTTTATTGTCTTCTTTATTATACCTTTTTATTATATGGGTAATTTTCTACCAAGGTAGGAATCTGTTTCCTACCAAGATAGGAATCAGATTCACTTTCGCGCATTCAAAAGCCGTCTTGCCACAGGTGATCAGATACAGCAGTTCAACTGACCTCCAGAATCTACTAGCTAACTAGCTTCTTTGAATCCCTCAAAAATGTCACTTTGTTGACGCTCCAACTGCATGTTAAAAAAACCCTCCCAAAAAACTGGTCTCCACCCACTATGGTTTAACCCACACATGCTTGCTAGATGTTCAATTCCTTGCTACTTAAAACTCACCTCGCACCCCACTTTCCAACCCTCTCTGGTACTTCACCCACATCTCCTGTACACCCTAAATTTGTACATCTTGGTCAACCTACTTTGCTCCATGCTTTGTAAATGATCAAATTATCTCAGCCTCTCCTCCACGCTCTGATTTATATTATATCGTTTATCCCATCGCATCCTCTTCTGATTCTTTATTCTTTATTCTCTACATACTAAAATGTTCACACCACATATTGATCTTAAGAATGACATTCTACTGGCTAGTCATCTCCTCTGTAACTTTTAAAAATCGTGTATCACATGCATACAAAAATATGTTCAAACTACCTACATCTCCGCAAAGACGCCTGAGGACTCCACCTAATTTCATTTTCCTCGTCTGTACTGTGAATCACCTCGTCTTTCATAAACCCAATAATCCTTCCCTCTAGTGCGCAATCTTTCCTTGTATAGTTTATTCTTCTTCTCGTTACCTTGCTCTTTTCTAACTTCCACTTTCAACTTCCTCTCAAGATACCTTCTCAAAAACCCTCCACCAGCCTTTCTAACTTGTCTTCTGAATTTCCCAACAGTATTGTCATAAGCAGAGAGCAACTGCAGCGACTCTTCTCTCAAATTAAAGTTCATTATATCTTAAGCCGCATCTCTCCACGATTCTCTAGTATCCACTTTCCTTACAACTCTCATATATGAATAACTTAAACAGATCCTAATCTGAACTTCATTTTCCTTAAAAAAAAAGCATTTTACAGTTTTTAATAACTTAACTGCTCAATATATATGCAACACCTGTCACATTGTTCCCAGTTCCACCGTATTATATATTTTTTTTCTAACTTCATAAATGCATCAACTTCTTACCATTGCCTGTGTATTGTTCACCTGTATGATTGTTTGTAAATACTTGATCCACACTTCCCCTTACCTTTGTAAATCCTTCTTATTCCTCTGCAGTTTTACTTTGTCATGGAGCCCTTTCATGACACTCTTTCTTGTCCCCTTTACGTATATAGAAAGAAACTACATGTTGTCTGCCAATCCCTGGCAGACGTATATCAGTCATATACACCAACTATTTCAAAACGAATCCCCTGCCTGATTTCAGCATCTCAGTTTTAATTCCATCTATTTTAGCATCTTTTTCAGCATCTTTAGCTTCTTTCATCTTTACCCACTTCCTCTGCACTCATGTTAGCTCTGCGCTACACCAAGGAGACTATTCCTTTCTGCGCAATGCACGAAATCAGACTTCAATTCTTTAAAATATTTTCTCCCTCTTTTTCAGTAACTTTATCTCCCCATCTAACAGCGCTCAATTTTTATTCTAAACTTTTATGCCCAATTCCTCCCCAGATTTTCTCAACTTATTTTCATCTCTGAAAAACTGTCCTCATTCCTAGAAGAATTTGTTAAATTATAATCATGGGGGAGGGCTAAACCCGTAGGATTAAACAGCGCCTGTGGAAGGGGAGGGGGGTGATGGAAGGTATTCAGGCTCGATTCAGGGAACTGGAGCACAGATCCAATTCCCTAGATCAAGAGCCCCTCACCAGCGTCAAGGAACCTCCCTTGAGGGGATTTGTTGTTAAAGATTCACCTATTCCCTCATATACTATCCTATTTCCACTCCTCATCTGTCTTCCTAAACTTATTTTAGCCACTATTTCGCTGAACATATTTCGCCTTACATCATTCTTAAATTGCTAAAGTTAATTTACGCTGGCCTTTTTCCCTTACTACCATTTTTACATCATTCCACCAATCATTTTTTTTATTTCCTGCACATTCCCATATAACCACAAGCCTCTGTAGTACACTTCAGCATTACATTCTTAAATCCACACCGTACCTCCTCAACCTTTTCATTACTTACTCTCTAGCCCATGTTTCTTCCATCAATTACTCTCATCTCTTAGTTGCCCTTTCTACACTTTCACTTATCTTATCACTGATAATATTCACCTTGTTCTCCGTGTTCATTACTAGTACTGTACACACCACTAAATGATCTGACACAGCAGTTGCTTCCTTAAAAACTTTTATACGTATATCCGGAATGCTATCCATTATCCATTTAACAGCTAATACATAGTTTAGCGAACTAACTGCATTCCGCACTTCAATATACTTTGCATACTTACGTATCCTCTCTCTTATTATAACATGTATTATATATGACCAAATCTTATGCTAGACAAAATTCATAATTTGGACTCTGAATACAAAAGAATAATAATTATATAAGTTTCACAACTAAGATAAACATCGAATACATCAATATTCAATGTTTATCTTAGTTTATCATCCTGTCGGTTCTCTGAACCGACAGGATGATGAATTAGACGCCTGTGGAACACTGGGGTATCTTTAGTGTGATGTTTCGTCAACCATCTTAATACGGGGAATTCTACGTTTGCTTATATAGGAGTGACCTGTGGATTTGTCCAAGGTGACGCCCCCTACGACTGCTTCACCTCACCTATCTACAATATATTAAATGGTTATCTAATGGTTATAATGGTTATAATTATAATAATAACGGTTATAATTATGGTTATAATTATGACCATAGTTTTTAAAGGGGTGGATGAGTAAGCCAGTGGAAGGCCTCGGTCAGATGACCAAATGCTCCAGCTGCAGGTCATCGTAGGACTAAGACCCGCGTCAGGAAGCACTTGTTCTATTACCTGACAAACCTTACCTACCTACCACATATGCTGTACTGTCATCAAGACTGATCACATCGACTCCAGGCTGAGAGACTGATTACCTCAAACTCCTTCTGATCTTCAACTGATCTTCTCCGTATTGGACTGAGGAAGCCATTAGTTGGCCACTAGTGTCTAATTCACCATCAGTACGCTATGAACTTTAGAAAAAGAAATTTTCAAATTTCAGCTGAATAAATTCAGAGCAGAAAAAAAATCTAAGAGTAATATATGCGTTTGTTTGCAGAATAAACTCCTCAAAGATTTTAAACATTTGAATTTCGAGAAAAAAAAAAAAACTTGTAGGGAGACTAAGTATCGTCTTGAGGGAATCACTCGACCCCTGGGAGGTTGAAGGTCGTCTTCAGACACAGTTATGAGCGGTAAACATGCTTAGTGCTAATAAGATAATTATCAGAGGGGATTTGACTTCATTTGTTGGAGAGGTCGTCCTTCAAGAACTAAGTCGCAAAACCCAGGTGGTCGTCCTCCGCTGGTGAACTGGTTGTCCTCCACCAGGAGAATGTGAGACATACCCAAAAAAGAGTCGACCTTCAACCACCGAACTAGCACACTCAGACAAGGGATTCTCGCCTTTATCTATCAGTGAGTCGTTTCCAACAATAATAATGTCCTCAGCCTCTATCACCCAAGTTCTCAGCCCTCAACATCCAAATGCTCATCCTCCAACATCCAAATTCTCAACATCCAACATCCAAATCCTTAGCCACCAACATTCAGATTCTCAGCCTCCAACTTCCCAATCCTCAGCCTTTAACATCCCAATCCTCAGCCTTTAACATCCCAATCATCAGTCTTTAACATCCCAATCATCAGTCTTTAACATCCCAATCATCAACCTCCAACATCCCAATCCTCAGCCTTCAACATCTACGTCAGAATTTACTGTACAATGGAAGTACACGACTTCAGAGAAGAGTAAAAGTACACATTAGTTACAACACTTCACAGATGACACATTAACTGCAGATAAATATTTAGAATTTTAGACGAAGGTCAGACGAGGTTCAAGTATACGTCAGTGACGTATACTCTCACTGAGCTAGTATACTGATGTATACTCTCACTCAGTACACTGACGTATACTCTCACTGAACTAGTATACTGACGTATACTCTCACTGAACTAGTACACTGACGTATACTCTCACTGAACTAGTATACTGACGTATACTCTCACTGAACTAGTATACTGACGTATACTCTCACTGAGCTAGTATATTGACGTACACTCTCACTGAGCTAGTATACTGACGTACACTCTCACTGAACTAGTATACTGGCGTATACTCTCACTGAGCTAGTATACTGACGTATACTCTCACTGAGCTAGTATACTGACGTATACTCTCACTGAACTAGTATACTGGCGTATACTCTCACTGAACTAGTATACTGACGTATACTCTCACTGAACTAGTATACTAGCGTATAATCTCACTGAGCTAGTATACTGACGTATACTCTCACTGAGCTAGTATACTGACGTATACTCTCACTGAACTACTATACTGACGTATACTCTCACTGAACCAGTACACTGACGTATACTCTCACTAAACCAGTACACTGACGTATACTCTCACTGAACTGAGTATACACTCTCACTGACGTATACTCTCACTGTATACTGACGTATACTCTCAGTACACTGACGTATACTCTCACTGAACCAGTACACTGACGTACTGAACAAGTATACTATACTCTCACTGAGCCAGTACACTGACGTATACTCTCACTAGTATACTCTCACTGAACCAGTACACTGATGTATACTCTCACTACACTGACGTATACTCACTCACTGAACCAGTACACTGACGTACTACTGACGTATACTCTCACTGAACTAGTATACTGACGTATACTCTCACTCAGTACACTGACGTATACTCTCACTGAACTAGTATACTGACGTATACTCTCACTGAACTAGTACACTGACGTATACTCTCACTGAACCAGTACACTGACGTATACTCTCACTGAACCAGTACACTGACGTATACTCTCACTGAACTAGTATACTGACGTATACTCTCACTGAACTAGTATACTGACGTATACTCTCACTCAGTACACTGACGTATACTCTCACTGAACTAGTACACTGACGTATACTCTCACTGAACCAGTACACTGACGTATACTTTCACTGAACCAGTACACTGACGTATACTCTCACTGAACCAGTATACTGACGTATACTCTCACTGAGCCAGTACACTGACGTATACTCTCACTGAGCCAGTACACTGACGTATACTCTCACTGACGTATACTCTCACTGAACCAGTACACTGACGTATACTCTCACTGAACCAGTACACTGACGTATACTCTCACTGAACCAGTACACTGACGTATACTCTCACTGAACCAGTACACTGACGTATACTCTCACTGAACCAGTATACTGACGTATACTCTCACTGAACCAGTACACTGACGTATACTCTCAATGAACCAGTACACTGACGTATACTCTCACTGAACCAGTATACTGACGTATACTCTCATTGAGCCAGTACACTGACGTATACTCTCACTGAACCAGTACACTGACGTATACTCTCACTGAGCCAGTACATTGACGTATACTCTCACTGAACCAGTATACTGACGTATACTCTCACTGAGCCAGTACACTGACGTATACTCTCACTGAACTAGTACACTGACGTATACTCTCACTGAACTAGTACACTGACGTATACTCTCACTGAACCAGTACACTGACGTATACTCTCACTGAGCCAGTACACTGACGTATACTCTCACTGAACCAGTACACTGACGTATACTCTCACTGAACCAGTACACTGACGTATACTCTCACTGAACCAGTACACTGACGTATACTCTCACTGAACCAGTACACTGACGTATACTCTCACTGAACCAGTACATTGACGTATACTCTCACTGAGCCAGTACACTGACGTATACTCGCACTGAACCAGTATACTGACGTGACTGACGTATACTCTCACTGAGCCAGTACACTGACGTATACTCTCACTGAACCAGTACACTGATGTATACTCTCACTGAACTGACGTATACTCTCACTGAACCAGTACACTGACGTATACTTTCATGAGCCAGTACACTGAACCAGTACACTGACGTATACTCTCACTGAACAAGTATACTGACGTATACTCTCACTGAGCCAGTACACTGACGTATACTCTCACTGAGCCAGTACACTGACGTATACTCTCACTGAACCAGTACACTGATGTATACTCTCACTGAACCACTACACTGACGTATACTCTCACTGAACCAGTACACTGACGTATACTTTCACTGAACCAGTACACTGACGTATACTCTCACTGAACCAGTACACTGACGTATACTCTCACTGGGCCAGTACACTGACGTATACTCTCACTGAGCCAGTACACTGACGTATACTCTCACTGAACCAGTACACTGACCTATACTCTCACTGAACCAGTACACTGACGTATACTCTCACTGAACCAGTACACTGACGTATACTCTCACTGAACCAGTACACTGACGTATACTCTCACTGAACCAGTACACTGACGTATACTCTCACTGAACCAGTACACTGACGTATACTCTCACTGAACCAGTACACTGACGTATACTCTCACTGAACCAGTACACTGACGTATACTCTCACTGAACCAGTACACTGACGTATACTCTCACTGAACCAGTACACTGACGTATACTCTCACTGAACCAGTACACTGACGTATACTCTCACTGTATACTCTCACTGAACTAGTACACTGACGTATACTCTCACTGAACTAGTACACTGACGTATACTCTCACTGAACCAGTACACTGACGTATACTCTCACTGAGCCAGTACACTGACGTATACTCTCACTGAACCAGTACACTGACGTATACTCTCACTGAACCAGTACACTGACGTATACTCTCACTGAACCAGTACACTGACGTATACTCTCACTGAACCAGTACACTGACGTATACTCTCACTGAACCAGTACACTGACGTATACTCTCACTGAACCAGTACACTGACGTATACTCTCACTGAACCAGTACACTGACGTATACTCTCACTGAACCAGTACACTGACGTATACTCTCACTGAACCAGTACACTGACATATACTCTCACTGAACCAGTACACTGACGTATACTCTCACTGAACCAGTACACTGACGTATACTCTCACTGAACCAGTACACTGACGTATACTCTCACTGAACCAGTACACTGACATATACTCTCACTGAACCAGTACACTGACGTATACTCTCACTGAACCAGTACACTGACGTATACTCTCACTGAACCAGTACACTGACGTATACTCTCACTGAACCAGTACACTGACGTATACTCTCCCTGAACCAGTACACTGACGTATACTCTCACTGAACCAGTACACTGACGTATACTCTCACTGAACCAGTACACTGACGTATACTCTCACTGAACCAGTACACTGACGTATACTCTCACTGAACCAGTACACTGACATATACTCTCACTGAACCAGTACACTGACGTATACTCTCACTGAACCAGTACACTGACATATACTCTCACTGAACCAGTACACTGACGTATACTCTCACTGAACCAGTACACTGACGTATACTCTCACTGAACCAGTACACTGACATATACTCTCACTGAACCAATACACTGACGTATACTCTCACTGAACCAGTACACTGACGTATACTCTCACTGAACCAGTACACTGACGTATACTCTCACTGAACTACTATACTGACGTATACTCTCACTGAACCAGTACACTGACGTATACTCTCACTGAACCAGTACACTGACATATACTCTCACTGAACCAGTACACTGACGTATACTCTCACTGAACCAGTACACTGACGTATACTCTCACTGAACCAGTACACTGACGTATACTCTTACTCTAGTATAACCTTAAACTGACGCACCTAACATAATTCTCAATATCGAAATGCATAGCTGTTAGTAGGATTTACTCAGGTTAATGTAAACTATACTAACATCTTGGCACTGCTTGTCACTTGTGCAACAGCAGAGTGCCAAATGTCAAGTTTTTTTCCCCGTAGCTGGGCATGACATTATATGTAATACCAGAGTGTGCGTGGTTATCCCACCTAAGAAACGCTTAATTGTCAAGTTTAATGACCATTCTCTTTCTCACATACTTCATCTAACTGAGTCACATAAAAATGGAGGAGCACTGCAGAAGGCCTACTGGCCCATACAAGGCAGGTCCGTATCAAAACCGCCACTACCCAAGAATTTATTCCCGTACCCACGCACTGACAGAAGAAATGGTAGAGAAATAAGCAAACACTGAAATTCTATGCCACACGTGAAACTCATTCACTAAAATATCACTTTGGCTTTATAAATATCAAATTAAAAATAAAATATTCCAAAGCTATTGTTGTTCACTATATTACAATGTACTGTAGACAAGTGACGGTGTATACACACTAATAGTATCACAGTGCAAGGTTAAAACTGACTGTTTTCACCAGACAAGTTCGTCGACGATTCTACTTCTGCCTATGTCGAAATTTTGTCTAAGTCAAATGCATCTTTGCACAACACAAGGACGTGAGCCTGATTTAAAATTCTTCTTAATAATAATAATAATAATAATAATAATAATAATAATAATGGGCAGGTTTAAAATTAACTTAAAATTAACAAGCAATGAAATGTTCAGTGTTAAAAATTACAGTAAACAATTTACAATATGAAGTACAATTGAGTATTTGAAACAATGAAATTTGAATATATGGATACTGTCACATTTGTCATATGGATACTGTCACATTTGTCATATGGATACTGTCATATTTGTCATATGGATACTGTCACATTTGTCATATAGATACTGTCACATTTGTCATATGGATACTGTCACATTTGTCATATGGATACTGTCACATTTGTCATATGGATACTGTCACATTTGTCATATGGATACTGTCACATTTGTCATATGGATACTGTCACATTTGTCATATGGATACTGTCACATTTGTCATATGGATACTGTCATATTTGTCATATGGATACTGTCACATTTGTCATATGGATACTGTCACATTTGTCATATGGATACTGTCACATTTGTCACATTACAATGTATAACAAAGGATGATCAATTTGGTATATATTGTCTTGGATTTTTAAGATTTAAGTAATTGAGAGAATTATTAACAATGTTAAATTGATTATTTAGTTCTGGGCGAGTAAGTGGTTTTTTAGAAGAATCTTAAATTGATTTTCAGGCCTGGTTACTTTAGTATGTTCTGGTAATGAATTCCAGATTTTGGGGCCCTTTATGTGCATAGAGTGATATAGACATGAGGTACATCAAAAAGAGATCTGTGTCTTGTGTTATGGTCGTGTGTCCTGTTAAGGTTGGTGAGGAGAAGTTTGAGTGGAGGGTTTATATTTTCATGTATAGTTCTGTGTATGTAGTAGGCACATGATAAGTATGGATGTTCTTTATGGTGAGTAAGTTTAGACTTTTGAATAGAGGTGGAGTATGCTGTCGCGAGTGTGAATTTGTTATGATTCTGATTGCAGCCTTTTGCTGGGTTATTAGCGGCCTTAGGTGATTTGATGTTGTTGACCCCCATGCACAAATTCCAAATGTGAGATACGGGTAGATGAGTGAGAATTTTCTCTTGTACGTTTAAAGATATATCATTTTCTATTATGTTACTGTAAAAATTAATATTTTTGTACCAAAAGAATCTTAGAAAACTTACCTAACCTTATTATAACAACCGCAATTTAATTTAGCCTAATCCAGGTAAATATATTTTAGATAAATGATAAATGATATATATATATATATATATATCTATATATATATATATATATATATATATATATATATATATATATATATATATATATACAAAACAACCATGGGGGGAATATAATGATAGTTCTAGGCCTTTCGTGTTGCAATCAACACATCATCAGGAGCTTGCAAAATTTCAGAAAAGAGGAGGATGTCCAAGCACGTACGTTCTCAAAGGACGTCTTCACGTCATTCTACTCCCCGTGATTGTTTTGTATCCTGTATCGCTTGGTTTGCAATATATGCATAATATATATATATATATATATATATATATATATATATATATATATATATATATATATATATATATATATATATATATATATTGAAGTTGAGGTAGCAGCAGTGCCAACAAGTGCAGGCACTTGAAACAAACACAACAAATAAAACAATTCAGGGCCTGGGTAAAAACAGCCACTACTCATCAGGGCTGCCGGGCTCAATAACACTTCGCACTTTAAGCTCAAAATAAACACGCAGGCGAGTATGCAAATGAGGTGTACATAATTTACAACCAAAGCGTTAGCTGCAACCCTTAATTCTTCAGACATCTATTTATTTGCAAATTATCAACGCAGTTTCCAGCCTCACTACCTTTTTTTTCAGATTTTTTTTCTTGTTTCACCTGACAAAATGAAAATAGTCTTATCCTCCCAGGTACCGGATTTTTGGTGGGTGTAAGAAGTACATGGGAGTAAGTGGGGACAGGCGGCTGAAAATATACCTAATAGTCTATATCGAGACTATCAACTAAGGACTAATTACAGTCTAGCTATTATTTACGTCTTCACGTCATTCTACGTTAGGATAGAGTAGCAGAAGGCTCTCCCCATCCTCTACTAATCGCAGCCAAAATAACGGCTTGAAATTTTAGGGAAAATAAAAAAAAGTCCTTGGATATTTAATAAGCCATGTGAGGCCTGGTCTCAGACCGGGCCGCGGGGGGGGGGGACCCATGAAGCCCTCTCCAGGTATGTACAGCTGGTGTCTTACCGCTGGAATCATTACTAATATAACGAGTGCAAAAACGCGAGAAAAATGTATTGACAAGCAGTAACGTACTTACCAAACCTCATCTAAAATACACCGTCCAATTTAAGTCCCCAAATTACATCAACAATGAATGTAAAACAGAGAGAGAGGCGCAGAGGTCAACAAAGACCGTAGCTTCACGAAGGCAAAGAAATTAATGATATATTCAAACACAATGAACTACTTCAAATACAAAGTAATTAAATGATGTTAAACAGTGGCATTCGAGGCAAAATGTTCTACGCAAATAAGGGGGAGAGAATTTTATTTTTTGAAGACTTCTACAACACTGGAAGAGACTGCCCACTTAAGTTATAAGCTTAAAAAGTACAATACAGAGTGATAAGAACCGGTTTTACAAATTCTTAAAGATTTGATATTTAGGTGGATATACAGAGGTTGATTGTGGCCACTTAAACCTTGAGAGTAGTAGTAGTAGTTGTTGTTGTTGTTGTTGTTGTTGTTGTTGTTGTTGTTGTTGTTCACAAAAACACCAGTAACGATCAGTTAACCATGTACCACTTACGGCATAGTAGTAGTAGTAGTAGTAGTAATAGTAGTGATGACTGGTAGTAATAGTGGTGACAATGGTACTAGTAGTACTTGTGATGACAGTGGTGGTAGTAGTAGTACTAGTGATGACAGTGGTGGTAGTAGTAGTACTAGTGATGACAGTGGTAGTAGTAGTAGTAGTACTAATGATGACAGTGGTAGTAGTAGTACTAGTGATGATAGTAGTAGTAGCACTAGTGATGACAGTAGTAGTAGTAGTAGTACTAGTGATGACAGTGGTAGTAGTAGTAGTAATGATGAAGGTGGTAGCACTAGTGGTGATGGTCAGGGTGACAATGATGGTCGTTCTAGTGGGAAAAGTCCATCATAGGAAGATAACTTTGTCGTAGACAGATCTTCAGTAAATTTAGAAAAAAAAAAAAAAATTCTGGTCCTACAAAGAAATTCGGCGAATTAATAGGATTTGGAGGATGAGAGAAAGATGGGTTGAGGAATGAAGGACGAGGTAAAAGGGAGGTATGGAGGATGGAAAGAAAGGTTAGGAGAGAGAGAGGTGAATATTAAGGGGAATCAATAAGAAGAGCGAGGGGACAGGTGAGATAAGGGGATTGGGGAAGGAAAAGACTAGGGAAGGGAGGAAAGAGAAATGAAGTGAGAGGGAGATAAGGAGGTGGGCAGAGAGGAGAAATAGGGAAGGTAAGTTAGATAGAGGAGAAATAAGGAAGATGAGGAAGGAGGGAGGAAAGAGAGAGTAGGTTGTGGAGAAGAGGATTCACAACATAATCACTAATTAACATTAACAACAGCAAATAATTTACCAGACGAAACAACAGCAGCCTTTGGGAAATATTAACCGAGTCGATTAAAGTTAAAACGTCAGCTTTCCCTGTATTTTTTTCCCAACAACCTTGCAGTCATAGCATTAGTGGTATATGATACCGACAAAATGATCAGTACTGGCTACCCACCAGCCTCTTACTCATTCCAGTGCCTATTATGCTCTTGGTGTGCGGGTCTTGAGCTGAAGCTCTCTGCATTTTGGTGCGTGGGTCTTAAATTAAAGCTCTTGGTCTCTCTTAATTGTTGCAATAATTTATATGACAGATTCTGCGACCCTCTTCCTAGATCAGTAACATTAATGTTGTAAGCGCCACCAGCAGCCAGAACACATGTCAAGATGGATCCATGGATTCTCGTTGTTTACATCAAATTCAGACCCTACCATGTGCATATCGCAGCAGAAATCACGATTCATCAGATCAGGCGATGTTTTTCCAGCCTTCAGCTGCCCGGTTTTGGTGAGCAACTGCCCATCCACTTCAAGGTTCGATGGTCTGTGCGTTCGGAGATGTTCTTCTGCATACCACTGTTGTAACGTATGGTTAGTTACTGTCGCCTTTCAGTCAGCTTGAATCAATCTGGACATTCTCCTCTGACCTCTCTCATTATCAAGGCGTTTTTGCCCACAAAACTACAGCTCACTGGATGTTTTGTGCTGTTCACACCATTCCCTGTAAACTCTTAGACTGTGCTTGAAAATACCAGGAGGTCAGCAGTTTATGAGATACTTAAAGCACCTTGTCTGGCATCAGCACTCATTCCACAGTCCAAGTCACTTAGATCACATTTCTGATGTTCGGTCTGAAAAACAACTGAACCTCTTGATCATGTCTGCATGCTTTTAGGCACTGAGGTGCTGCCAGTTGATTGGCTGATTAGATATTTGCATTAACGAGCAGGCGTAAAGGTGTACCAAAATGGCCACTGGGTATTTATTCTTGCATTTAGTCTCTCAAAGCTCAGTGAAATTTGAAAGAGAGAGAGAGAGAGAGAGAGAGAGAGAGAGAGAGAGAGAGAGAGAGAGAGAGAGAGAGAGAGAGAGAGAGAAAGGGGAGGGGGGGAAGAGGTTGGAGAATTGTTTATGCTGTTGCGTGGCCCCTGGGCCTCGTTGGTACCTCCCAGGAGAGTCTTGCTATCAACCTCCGCCGGACGCTGCCTCCGCCCCTTCACATGGAGAGGGGAGTGAGGGAAGGACGTAGGTAGGGGTGGTGGTGAGAGAGGTAGTAGTGGTGGTGAGAGAGGAAGGTAGTGGTGGAGAGTAAGGGGAGAGGAAGAAAGGTGGTGGAGAGGAAGGACTTTAATCGAGTATCTATCTCACCCCGATCCCCCCACCTTCACCTCCGGTACATGGATGGGGTTGTCCCAACCTTCCTTAACCTGATCTTCGAAGTTTCATTGATCTGATCCCTAGCCTTCACTGAGCATTCCTTAACCTGACCTCCGAGCCTTCACTGATCTCATATCCGAGCCTTCATGGACCTGACTTCAGAGCCTTCATTGATCTGATCTTCGAGCCTTCATGGACCTGACCTCAGAGCCTTCATTGATCTGATCTTCGAGCCTTCATGGACCTGACCTCCGAGCCTTCACTGATCTGATCTCCGAGTCTTCATGAACCTGGCCTCCGAGCCTTCACTGATCTGATCTCCGAGCCATCAATTTTCTGGTCTCCGAGCCATCAATTTTCTCATCTCCAAGCCATCAATTTTCTGGTCTCCGAGCCATCAATTTTCTGATCTCCGAGCTCATTCTGAGTGACTGAATATCTGCAGGATACGACATCATCATCACGAAGGAATATCCATCAGTCTTAATTCCTTCAGTTAATGTATTATACGTTCAAAGATTTTATTTCAGCAATAATTAAAAACTCACAAATGTACACAAATTAGAGAATAAATTATTATTATTATTATTATTATTATTATTATTATTATTATTATTATTATTATTGTCACTTTTTTAAAACACCGGCCGTATGCAAACGACGTAGGGTGGCTCAAAAAAGAAGAAACACGTTCACCATCACTAACTCAGTCACTGTCTTGCCAGGAGGGATCCGATATCACAGTTCAAAAACCTGCAAGATGGAGACAGGTGAAAGGAGCGAAGAGGAGAAAGGAAATACATGTGAGACATGTGAAGAACCTGGGAAGGTAACGAGACACTGAAGGAAGGAAGACTGGGAGAAAGCGGTGGAGACAGACATGGATGAAGGTGTTACAGTTGGGCATCTTTACTGTCGAAACGCTTCGCCTGCTCAGCAGGCTTCTTCAGACAGAATAAATAATGGAGAGGTAAATATAAGATGATAGTCCCTTAGCTGTGAAACAGTAATACCGAGGTGGTCAGTCCCTCAGCTATGAAGAATATTGAAGTGGTCATCTTCTCAGCCTCGATCAATATGAATAGATAAAACAGAGGCAGGAAGACTGGGAGTCCCAGCATCACAATGACCACAACACGATAACCGTAGACCAGTTCTTCCTCCCTCACAGACCTGCTATTCCTTCTCCCTCACAGACTGACATATATTCCTTCTCCCTCACAAACCTTCTATCCCTCTCCCTCACAGACCTACTATTCTGGGGTCCAGACAAGCAGCAAATCCAGTAGCCGAGAAGTCAATTTGGCGGGAGAATGTAACGGTTCCCCGGGCACACCACCTGCCACGACCAATCACCATCATCACTCATCCCGCTGCCCGGCACGCCTACCTCTCATTGGCCGATACCTGAACCAGCGCCCGCTGATTGGCTCCTTGATTTGTGAGGCCGTTATCGGTGGTAGCTGAAGAGGGATTTAAAACGTAGCAGTATAATTTTTGGGTGGAAAGAGTGGAAAGGGGGATTGAAGGGATGTTAAGTTTTGTTTTCGTACAGAGTTGAGCTGGAAGGGTTGGATGCTAGCTGCTGGCTTCTCCAAATAGATTGGAGCGGTTGACACCTAACTTTTTTTGTACCTTTCTCTTCTATTCTTAAGATCTACCTTTTCCAGTTTTAATATATTTATTTTCTATTCCTAAAATTTATCTTTACTATTCTTAACATCTTTTCCATTGTTAATACCTGTATATAATTACACAGCCAGAGATGTGTTCCTGGTGCACACAACTAGAGATGTGTTCCTGGTGCACACAGCTAGAGATGTGTTCCTGGTGCACACAACTAGAGATGTGTTCCTGGTGCACACAGCTAGAGATGTGTTCCTGGTGCACACAACTAGAGATGTGTTCCTGGTGCACACAACTAGAGATGTGTTCCTGGTGCACACAACTAGAGATGTGTTCCTGGTGCACACAACTAGAGATGTATTCCTGGTGCACACAACTAGAGATGTGTTCCTGGTGCACACAACTAGAGATGTGTTCCTGGTGCACACAACTAGAGATGTGTTCCTGGTGCACACAACCAGAGATTTGTTCCTGGTGCACACGAAAAGAGCGGTGGTCATGGTCCACACAACCAGAGATGTGCTCCTGGTGCGCACAACCAGAAATGTGTTCCTGGTGTACACAATCAGAGCTGTTCCTGTTGCACACAACTAGAGATGTTTTTCTGGTGCACACAACTAGAGATGTGTTCCTGGTGCACACAACCAGAGATGTGTTCCTGGTGCACACAACTAGAGATGTGTTCCTGGTGCACACAACCAGAGATGTGTTCCTGGTGCACACAACTAGAGATGTGTTCCTGGGGTACACACAACCAGAAATGTGTTCCTGGTGCACAGTCTTCATTATTAACAGCAACCCGCAGCAGTCGACTAACTCCCAGGTAAACAAGGGTACTAGGTGTACCGAGTTCTGCCCATACATCTCTCCCTCAAGAGCAAAAGGGAAGGGAAGGGGAGGATTTCCTTGTTAGTAGAAATGATAATCCACTCAGTGGAACATTAGCCATTTGACCGAGGTCTTCCGCTGACTTACTAGTCCATGAAGCCGAAAGATATGTAATATCCCGAGATATAATATCTAAGCTTCTGTAGACCACTAAAAAGAAGCAGAGGTGTAATTCTGAGGTGATCAGTCCCTCATATTTAACAGAACAGACTGAGTGTTAGACTATCTATCAAGACTGAGGGACTGACTATTTGTCAAAGCTGAGGGACTGATTATCAAGGCTGAGGGACTGTCTATCAAGGCTGAGGGATTGACTATCAAGGCTGAAGGATTATCTATCAAGGTTGATGGACTGATTATCTATCAAGGCTGATGGACTGATTATCTATCAAGGCTGATGGACTGATTATCTATCAAGGCTGAGGGACTATATATCAAGGCTCTGGTGGCCTGGTGGTTAACGCTCTCGTTTCACACGGTGAGGGCCTGGGTTCGATTCCCAGCCAGAGTAGAAACATTGGACGTGTTTCTTTCCACCTGTTGTCTATGTTCCCCATCAGTAAAATGGGTACCTGGGTGTTAGTCGACTGGTGTGGGTCGCATCCTGGGACACTGACCTAAGGAGGCCTGGTCACAGACCGGGCCGCGGGGGCGTTGACCCCCGGAACTCTCTCCAGATAAACTCTCCAGATAAGGCTGAGGGACTGACTATCAAGGCTGAGGGACTGACTATCAATCAAGGCTGTGGGACTGATTATCTATCAAGGCTGAGGGACTGACTCACTAAGAAGGCTGAGAGATTAACAAACCAGTTCAATAGTGAAGAGTTAAGTCGGATTACGAAAAGTTAGGTAGGCTAATGAGAACCAAGATTTGAAAATGATGAATGAGCTAAAAGCCTCGTGATCAATTAAATGATAATGTTATCGTAGGAACCAAAATTTCGTGTTTAACTTGAAGCATGTGAGTTATATTAGTTGAAAGGCGTAACGGGTAATAAAGTTTACTACAGTGAAAGAGGCACAGCAATAAAGACAAAGGAGATCAGTGTTTTAGATAATTTAACGCGTTATATTAAAGCATATATAAAGGCTTTATATATATATATATATATATATATATATATATATATATATATATATATATATATATATATATATATATATATATATATATATATATATATATAACCTCTTTAACGCCTGTCTTTTCTTCTCCATTTTACGTGTGCATTATTGACCCCTTCACATTAAGCGTGACCCTGGGAAGCATAGTATGAGATGTAATTTTAAAGGCTTCCAGACACGAAAATGTAATTATCGTTGGAGATTTTAACTACAGCTAAAGTGACTTGAGTAATGTGGCTGGTAACCTAATCTTGTAACTTTCTAGTGGGACCCCGAGATGGTTTTCTTAAAGCAGTTTGTAATGGAACCAATTAAAAGAAGAGGAAAAGAATACAAATTACCCACACAAGCACATAAATACCAACACAATATTAATACAATATATAAAACAATAAATATTAATACAATATATAATACAATAAATATTAACATCAATTATATATAGAAGATAAATATCAATTCAATATATAATACAATAAATATTAATACAATACATAATACAATAAATATTAATACAATACATAATACAATAAATAATAATACAATACATAATACAATAAATATTATTACAATATATACAATAAATATTAATGCAATAAATCTTAATACAATATACAATACAACAAATGTTAATACAAATTATATACAGGAGATAACGAAATGATTAAAAACCAGGAGATAACTGTTAACTAACCATTCTTGCTAAATAAAATTACGAATGTGAGTTAAATATGCAGAGGTACAGTAGCAAACTAATTTACAGAAACAAATTATTCTACAGATCGGAGTTAGTGAATGGTTTAGGGACTAGGGGGATAATGAGTGGGTTTAGGGGGTAATGAGTGGGTTTAGGGGGTAATGAGTGGGTTTAGGGGGTAATGAGTGGGTTTAGAGAGTAATGAATGGGTTTAGAGGGTAATGAGTGGGTTTATGGACTAATAAGTGAAGGCTATTTAGTGAATTTAGAGGCTAGTGAGTGGGTTTAGGTCAGGAACTGCTAGAAAGGAACTAGTAGTGTTTTTAAATGAATAAGACACATGTGCAAAACTTCGTATCTGTATAACGGAGACGTTCCACCAACCAGCGACTTTATCATTCCAATGCTGAGAATAATATTGGTGACAGTGGATCACATAGTATTTTCAGTACTCGTTTTCTTCGTAAGTGTCAGTTAATTATATTTAAATATAGGCTAATATATATTAACCTGAAAAACCTTAAATATATTTCGCAGCCGAAGTGGCTAGTTTATTCATCCTGTGGACGGTAGTGCAAAAACATACAGATACACACTAAGCCTAAGAACTAGGCTCCATAAGGGCTAACATATCTATAATTGTCTTATCTGTTGCAAGATAATTTAGGATATTTGCTTAATGCAAGATCCCTTGCCACATCACAAAGATTATTATATCTATTTTTATATACCCCAAAAAGTGGAGATTGAAGCAAATAGTGTTGAAGATGGTGACCATTTAGTTTGCTCACCATCTGTGTGTCTGCTAAGTTACCAGAAGTACTTGTAGCCCAGTCCAAGCCTGGCTACTACAGTAACATCAGTCTGTTCACATTACAAGTTGTTCCATAAACATGCTTATCTACATTCATATTATCATAACAAAAAAAGGTACAATACCGTGACTGGAACGATACGCAAATAACCCGCACATAGAAGAGAGGAGCTTACGACGACGTTTCGGTCCGACTTGGACCATTTACAAAGTCACACTAACGAGAAGTAGAGCAGGACGCGTAGTGTGTTTGTTTCATATTATCATGGCATTCACATTCATTATTTACTTCTCTCTTAGTGTTATTTCTAATGCCAGACACAGATATACCAAAATTGTCTACATTGTCGCTCAAGGTACTTTCTTCGACAAGTTTATCAACTTTATCACGAAGGAGTAATTCAGTGTGTGGTGGAATCCATACGAATTATATATTAAATCTTTTTTTCTTATCTGATTCTGAAGGTCGATACCTGTCTTCTCCACTGAGCGTGTTACGTCATTGTAGTGATCAAGGGGGCGCTGACCCCCCCGCCTCCGAGTGAGGATCAAAGGAGCACGCTCACCCCTCTCCTCAGAGTGACGGTCAAGGGATGGGGGCGCTCTGGCCCCCGACGGTCAGGCAGCACTGGTCGGGGGTAATTTTCCAGCGGCTGTGTTAAAACGCTCCACAAATCAGCTTGGTTGACGTAGCCTCCGCCCACCTGGCCTTGGTCGATATTACCTGCCGGCCCGCCCGCCCGCCCCTCCAGCCCCGCCCACCCCCACCCCAAACCCCAGCCCACCTCTTCCTACGCCCACCAATCCCCCCAGACCCCTCCAAATGCCGGTCCCCACACTCCAGCCCACCCTTTCCCTAGAGCCCCCCACACTCCCCGCCCATCTTTCCCGATCCCTTACACACCCATCCCCAAACCCTCGTCCTCTCATCCCCTACATCCCCATCCCTAGTTTGTGCACACCATATCCATCGTGTGGAGTGCAGCGCAAGAGTATATGGATACACAAAAGACCTAGGAACTAGGCCTCAGAAGGGTTAACAGGTGTACATCTGGATTTATATCTACAATTGACTTATTTGTTGTAAACAAATTTAGGATATTTGCTTAGTATGTCTGTTATCCTAATTTCATTAATAAGATACCTTGAAATATTTCTTTTCATATGTCAAACACAAGGAAAAAACCACATCTAGTATACGGCCTCTGCTCAGACAAGATGGATCCTACACAGATAACAATAAAGAAATGAGTCAGATATTGAAATCTCAATATGACTCTGTGTTTAGCGAGTCACTAATCGGTCTAAAGACAGACAATCCAAATAATTTTTTCATGAATGAGCCTCAACACCCTGACAGTGTACGCCAAATTTCTGACATAACCCTAACTCCACTAGATTTTGAGAAAACCATCGACGACATGCCCATGCACTCAGCCCCAGGCCCAGACTCGTGGAACTCGGTGTTCATTAAGAACTGCAAGAAACCCCTCTCACGGACCCTAAGTATGCAGTGGAGAAGGAGCTTAGACACAGGCGAGATTCCACAGTCACTAAAGACAACAGATATAGCCCCACTCCATAAAGGTGGCAGCAAAGCAGTAGCTAAGAACTATAGACCAATAGCTTTAACGTCCCACAACCAAAAAAAATCTCTGAAAGAGTTCTAAGAAGCAGGATTGCAAACCACTTGGACTGTCAATAATTGCACAACCCAGAGCAACATGGGTTCAGAGCAGGTCGCTCCTGCCTCTCGCAACTGCTAGACCACTATGATATGGTCCTAGATGCACTGGAAAATAAACAGAATGCAGATGTAGCATACACAGATTTTGCAAAAGCCTTTGACAAGTGCGACCATGGTGTAAGAGCGCACAAAATGCGTGCTAAAGGAATAAATGGCAAAGTGGGGAGATGGATCTTCAACTTTCTAACCAATCGAACACAATGAGTAGTGGTAAACAGAGTGAAATTGGAAGCTGCTATAGTGAAGAGCTCTGTTCCACAAGGCACAGTACTCGCCCCTATCCTGTTCCTCATCCTCATATCAGACATAGACAGAGATGTAAACCATAGCACCGTATCATCCTTTGCAGATGATACAAGGATCTGCATGAGAGTGTCATCCATTGAGGACACGGAAAATCTCCAAGAAGATATAAACCAAGTTTTCCATTGCGCAACGGAGAACAATATGATGTTCAATGAAGACAAATTCCAACTACTCCGTTATGGAAAACTGGAGGAGATAATAACTAGAACTGAGTATACTACAAACTCTAATCACACAACAGAGCGGAAAAGTAATGTGAAGGACCTGGGAGTGGTAATGTCTGAGGGTCTCACCTTCAAGGATCACAACAGTGCCACTATCACATCTGCGAGGAAACTGATAGGATGGATAATGAGAACATTCAAGACATGAGATGCCAAGCCAGTGATGATCCTTTTTAAATTACTTGTTTTCTCTAGGCTGGAATACTGCTGTACATTAACATCTCCAATCAAGGCAGGTGAAATTGCAGATCTAGAGAATGTACAGAGAACCTTTACTGCACGTATAAGTTCCATCAAATACCTTAACTACTGGGAACGCCTGGAAGCACTTGACTTGTACTCACTGGAGTGCAGGCAAGAGAGATACATCATAATATACACCTGCAAAATCCTAGAGGGATTGGTCCCTAATCTGCACACAGAAATCACTCCCTACGAAAGCAGAAGACTTGGCAGGCTATGCAACATACCCAGCAGTGAAAAGTAAGGGCGCTATTAGTACACTAAGAGAAAACACATTAAATGCCCGGGGCCCAAGACTGTTCAACAGCCTCCCACCAGCCATAAGGAGAAATGCCAATTGGCCCCTGGCTGCCTTCAAAAGGAAGCTGGACGGATACATAAAGTCAGTACCGGATCAGCCGGGCTGTGGTTCGTACGTTGGACTACATGAGATCAGCAGTAACAGCCTAGTTGATCAGGCCTTGATCCAACGGGAGGCCTGGTCATGGACAGGGCCGTGGGGGCGTTGATCCCCGGAATACCCTCCTGGTAGACTCCATGCAGACCATCATCTGTGTTTCTACCAAACTACCAGAATACTTGTAACCAAGCCTAAGCCTGGCTACTACAGTCAGTCTGTTCACATTGCAAATTACTCCGTAAACATGCTTATCAACGTTCATGTTATCATAGTGAGTGATAAATCTACTCAGGCTTCTATCTGCATTCCTGTGACATTCAGTTTCGTTATTTACTTCTCTCCTAATACCATTTTTATTACTAGACACAGATATGCTTCATCATGAAGGAGTAATTCAATGTGAATAACGCTCGATGAATACTGATTATATTACAACCTTACATAGTAGATTAAACACTGAAGACACATAGAGTTATTTTCTCTCTCTCTGTCTCTCACTTAAGATTTCTTGCGTGCTGGCACAAGAGGTCATCACTAACGACATCATGATTAGGAGGAACAAGCCTGTGGAGTGAAGCAAGAATCGTGACGGCACCATTGGTCCCTCTCAGCTAGAAACCCAGAGGTCGACATTACACCAATAACCTTCCAACCACCAGAGGAAGAAAGTTGTTGACATTACACCAGTAACCTTCCAACCACCAGAGGAAAAAAGTTGTTGACATTACACCAGTAACCTTCCAACCACCAGAGGAAGAAAGTTGTTGACATTACACCAGCAACCTACCAACCACCAGAGGAAGAAAGTTGTTGACATTACACCAGCAACCTTCCAACCACCAGAGGAAGAAAGTTGTTGACATTACACCAGCAACTTTCCAACCACCAGAAAAAGAAAGTTGTTGACATTACACCAGCAATCTTCCAACCACCAGAGGAAGAAAGTTGTTGACATTACACCAGCAACCTACCAACCACCAGAGGAAGAAAGTTGTTGACATTACATCAGCAACCTACCAACCACCAGAGGAAGAAAGTTTGCATTACACCAGCAACCTACCAACCACCAGAGGAAGAAAGTTGTTGACATTACACCAGCAATCTTCCAACCACCAGAGGAAGAAAGTTGTTGACATTACACCAACAATCTTCCAACCACCAGAGGAAGAAAGTTGTTGACATTACACCAGCAATCTTCCAACCACCAGAGGAAGAAAGTTGTTGACATTACACCAGCAACCTACCAACCACCAGAGGAAGAAAGTTGTTGACATTACACCAGCAACCTACCAACCACCAGAGGAAGAAAGTTGGCATTACACCAGCAACCTACCAACCACCAGAGGAAGAAAGTTGTTGACATTACACCAGCAATCTTCCAACCACCAGAGGAAGAAAGTTGTTGACATTACACCAGCAACCTACCAACCACCAGAGGAAGAAAGTTGTTGACATTACACCAGCAATCTTCCAACCACCAGAGGAAGAAAGTTGTTGACATTACACCAGCAACCTACCAACCACCAGAGGAAGAAAGTTGTTGACATTACACCAGCAACCTACCAACCACCAGAGGAAGAAAGTTGTTGACATTACACCAGCAACCTACCAACCACCAGAGGAAGAAAGTTGTTGACATTACACCAGCAACCTTCCAACCACCAGAGGAAGAAAGTTGTTGACATTACACCAGCAACCTACCAACCACCAGAGGAAGAAAGTTGTTGACATTACACCAGCAACCTTCCAACCACCAGAGGAAGAAAGTTGTTGACATTACACCAGCAACCTACCAACCACCAGAGGAAGAAAGTTGTTGACATTACACCAGCAATCTTCCAACCACCAGAGGAAGAAAGTTGTTGACATTACACCAGCAACCTACCAACCACCAGAGGAAGAAAGTTGTTGACATTACACCAGCAACCTACCAACCACCAGAGGAAGAAAGTTGTTGACATTACACCAGCAACCTACCAACCACCAGAGGAAGAAAGTTGTTGACATTACACCAGCAACCTTCCAACCACCAGAGGAAGAAAGTTGTTGACATTACACCAGCAACCTTCCAACCACCAGAGGAAGAAAGTTGTTGACATTACACCAGCAACCTACCAACCACCAGAGGAAGAAAAACAAAAAGTGTAACTAACCAGAGTACTTACCTCTTTAATTCTTGGTCTTCACTCTAGCTTCAGTTTACATAATGGTGATTTATCTTTGATGGAGATTTGTGTTTGTGTTCGTAGTAATCTGTGTTTGTGGTAATTTGTGTTGGTGATTTATTTGTTTTGGTGTTTATTTGTTTTGGTGTTTATTTGTTTTGGTGTTGGTTTATTTTGGTGGTCGTTTGTTTTGGTGATGATTGGCGTTGGTGGTGATTTCTGGTAGTGATGTGTGCTGGTAGTGTTCTTTTTTATTTTTTTGTATTAATCTTGTTTTTAGGAAGATCTAATGCTGTTTTGGGGGTGATTGTGTTACTCGTGATGCTGCTGGTAGTAGTAGTAGTAGTAGTAGTAGTGGTTCTGCTGCTGGTAGTGGTGCTGCTGGTAGTGGTACTGCTGGTAGTGGTGCTGCTGGTAGAAGTGGTACTGGTGGTCGTGATGGCACTGATAGTGGTGCTGGTAGTTGTTTCCCCCATCTCAAGACGTTTAATCTTTCCCTCTCTTTCTCTCTAAGATTCCGGGGATTAAGGAGAGGAGATAATACCAATATTTTACCAGACAAGAGTATTTATTCAGCCTCAGGTCACTCGAACTAACATAATCCTAGCAATGGTTTACCAGACTTAATGTTGAAATCTGTACATTCTCTCCAGTGTATTCACCTCTGTTAACCTCCTTCCCTCTCCTCTACCCATGATCTATTGCCCGACAACTGGTGAAGGCGAGGTGTGTGCTCATCTATTTGTTCTCATCTGTTTGTAATTGCAGGGTTGAGATTCAGCTCTTGGCCCCTCCTCTCCACTACTGGGCTTCCCCTCTTCTAGCTATGCGAGCCCTATCATATCTTTTCTTAAAACTATGTATGGATCCTGGCTGAACCACTTCGTGTGTGTGTGTGTGTGTGTGTGTGTGTGTGTGTGTGTGTGTGTGTGTGTGTGTGTGTGTGTGTGTGTGTGTGTGTATGCAACACCCATGAGGTCATGGGTGTTGCAAAACAGCTCTTTGATTCTCTTGTAAGGGGTGGAGGGGGTAAACCAGTGGAAGGCCTCGGTCAGATGACCAAAATCTCCAGCTGCGGGTCATAATATGACTAAGACCCGTGTCAGGAAACACTTGTCCTGTTCCCAGACAAACCTTACCTAACCTAACCTCTTTGATCCTCCTCTAAACACTAATGTTCCGTGTTCTCAAGTTAACTATCATGTTTATTCTTAAACGAATCATGGAGTCAGGTTTCACTCTATCGTCTAGTACGTATCACCCCTTCACAATGTTTACACTAACGAGCTTCTTTCCAAAATCCTTCAGTATTTTAACCGGATGTGCGGTGTCCGTCTGGGTGAACCTGAGACTCGTCGAGTGTTCGTCCAACCAGTTCCTAAATGATTACATAGTTTTTTGAACTTACATATGTAGTGGACAATATATTCTAATGAGAGAGGGAGGCGAGGGTGAAGGGATTTGAGGGAGGGGAAGTGAAGACAGAGGAAGCTAATTGATTATGCTGTAGGGAGTTGAGTGAGGGAGGTGAAGATGGAATAAAGGAAGTGAGGGTAGAGATTTGAGGGTATGGAAGTGAGGATGGAGGGAGCCAAACATGAAGTTGAATTTTGAGAGTTGAGGGAAGAGAGGAGAGGGTGGAGGGAGTAAGCGGAAGATAAGGGAGGATATCACCAAAAGAAAGAGAATGCGGAGAGCAAGATAAGAGACACTGTGGGAGCGAAGCACTGAGAAGGGTGATAAAAGCAGGGTGAAGGGAAGACTCGGTGAAAGAAGCAGGGTGAAAAAGGGGAAAAATAGGGAGAATACGGGAAATTAAGATTTATTTTAAGCAAAACTAGGTACATCAGCAGTGTGCCACTACCCTGTTCATACGATACTTATACAGTTATATTCCATCACACAACATGAATCACATACATAGTGTTGAAATGTATCAGTCTGAGCTGGGAGACTTCAGTAGTGTTAGTCTGAACTGGGAGACTTCAGTAGTGTTAGTCTGAACTGGGAGACTTCAGTAGTGTCAGTCTGAGCTGGGAGACTTCAGTAGTGTCAGTCTGAGCTGGGAGACTTCAGCAGGACAATGAGGATATCGTTAAAGGTTCATCAGCTTCCAAGGTTTCCTTCCAGCAGAGCTGCAGTTACTATCACTTAACAGTTACTATCTTCCAGGAGAGCTGCAGTTACTGTCACTTAACAGTTAAGAACATAAGAACATAAGAACGAAGGAACACTGCAGCAGGCCTACTGGCCTATGCGAGGCAGGTCCAAGTCTCCTACCGGCTTAAGCCAATGCACCCAACCTAGTCAGGTTAGTTACCATCTTCCAGTAGAGCTGCAGTTACTATCACTTGACAGTTACCATCTTCCAGCAGAGCTGCAGTTACTATCACTTGACAGTTACCATCTTCCAGCAGAGCTGCAGTTACTATCACTTGACAATTACCATCTTCTAGCAGAGCTGCAGTTACTATCACTTGACAATTACCATCTTCCAGCAGAGCTGCAGTTACTATCACTTGACAGTTACCATCTTCTAGCAGAGCTGCAGTTACTATCCCTTGACAATTACCATCTTCCAGCAGAGCTGCAGTTACTATCACTTGACAGTTACCATCTTCCAGCAGAGCTGCA
>NC_091373.1:2250000-2320000 GCF_038502225.1 Cherax quadricarinatus
ATAGTGCACATGAGAGGAGTCATTACCTCAGCACTCGCCCGTTCATTACCCGGGTCCCTGACATATCCCGGGGACCAATACATCTCCACATCCTAGTGTCGCTTGGCACGGAGGGAAGGAGGGGGTGCCAGGTGAAGGAGTGCCAGTCTTGCCGGGAGATGAAGGTTGAGTGCCTCACCAGACAACCTGTTTTCGCACCAACAGTAATAGTCACGTGGATCTGAACGTTCATGATTAGTCTCATCCACTTCGCTGTGAGAGGATTCCAAGTCATTCTCTTAATTTGATCACTCGTTGTTAAATTTACGTTTTATGTAAATTTTGCACACTGATTATTTTACGAGGTTCTCAACGTAAAGTTCTTTAGGCTTACTGTAAGTTTAAAAATTTTATTTTATTTGCTTTAAGTTACGATGGGCAAAGAATTTTAAGTTAAGACCTTCATAAAAAATTAACGTGCAAAAGGATAAGATGCGTCAGGATGCCAGGCACTGAGGGTGCCAAGGGGAAATACTGGAGTGCCAGAAGGAAGGTTGAGGTTAGGTAAGGTTTGTCAGGAAACAGGACAAGTGTTTCCTGACGCGGGTCTTGGTCATTTGATGACCCGTATCTGAAGCTTTTGATCGTCTGACCGAGGCCTTCCATTAGAAGGAAGGTGTCGGGCAGACAGCAAGGCGAGTGCCTCATCGGGATGCCAGGCAGGGAGGGTAACATGGGGTGCCAGGCAGGGAGGGTAACCAAGGGTGCCGGGCAGGGAGGGTAACCTAGGGTGCCAGGCAGGAGAGGGCCGCACCGGCCAGTAATCCCACCTAAATTGGCCCCCACGGCTGCAATTAACAGCCAAGCCTTCCAACCTATTATCTACCTGACACAACGATACTGGGGGGAGGGGCGAATAGGGGAAGGGGCGAATAGGGGAAGGGGCGGAAAGGGGGAGAGGGACGATTAGGGGAGAGGGGCGAATAAAGGAAGGGGAGCTAATATGGGGAGGAGAGAGTGGCCAGCAGCACCACCACCTTAACAACAATACCAACAGTTCAACAGTAAGAACAATATAACTACAACCCCCAGTACTCAGTAACCCCAACACTTTATTATCCACAACGCTCCAACACTACCACCACCAGCTCTAACACCACCACTACAACACCAATACAACATCAGCACAACACCAGCACACCAACACCAGCACAACAACACCAGCACAACAACACCAGCACAACAACACCAGCACAACAACACCAGCACAACAACACCAGCACAACAACACCAGCACAACAACACCAGCACAACACCAGCACAACACCACCAGTACAACACCAGCACAACAACACCAGCACAACAACACCAGCACAACAACACCAGCACATCACCAGCACAACACCACCAGTACAACAACACCAGCACAACAACACCAGCACAACAACACCAGCACAACACCAGCACAACAACACCAGCACAACAACACCAGCACAACACCAGCACAACAACACCAGCACAACAACACCAGCACAACACCAGCACAACAACACCAGCACAACAACACCAGCACAACAACACCAGCACAACAACACCAGCACAACACCAGCACAACACCAGCACAACAACACCAGCACAACAACACCAGCACAACAACACCAACACAACACAACACCAACACAACACCAGCACAACACAACACCAGCACAACACCAGCACAACACAAGCACAACAAAACACCAACGCAACACAACACCAGCACAACACAACACCAGCACAACACAACACCAACACAACACAGCACCAGCACAACAACACCAGCACAACAACACCAGCACAACAACACCAGCACAACAACACCAGCACAACACCAGCACACCAACACCAGCACAACAACACCAGCACAACAACACCAGCACAACAACACCAGCACAACAACACCAGCACAACAACACCAGCACAACAACACCAGCACAACACCAGCACAACAACACCAGCACAACACCAGCACAACACCAGCACAACAACACCAGCACAACAACACCAGCACAACACCAGCACAACACCAGCACACCAACACCAGCACAACAACACCAGCACAACAACACCAGCACAACACCAGTACAACACCAGTACAACACCAGCACAACAACACCAGCACAACAACACCAGCACAACACCAGCACACCAACACCAGCACAACAACACCAGCACAACAACACCAGCACAACACCAGCACACCAACACCAGCACAACAACACCAGCACAACACCAGCACAACACCAGCACACCAACACCAGCACAACAACACCAGCACAACAACACCAGCACAACACCAGCACACCAACACCAGCACAACACCAGCACAACAACACCAGCGCAACACCAGCACACCAACACCAGCACAACAACACCAGCACAACAACACCAGCACAACAACACCAGCGCAACACCAGCACACCAACACCAGCACAACAACACCAGCACAACAAAACCAGCACAACAACACCAGCACAACACCAGCACAACAACACCAGCACAACAACACCAGCACAACACCAGCACAACAACACCAGCACAACAACACCAGCACAACACCAGCACAACAACACCAGCACAACACCAGCACACCAACACCAGCACAACAACACCAGCACAACAACACCAGCACAACACCACCAGCACAACAACACCAGCACAACAACACCAGCACAACACCAGCACAACAACACCAGCACAACACCAGCACAACAACACCAGCACAACAACACCAGCACAACAACACCAGCACAACACCAGCACAACAACACCAGCACAACAACACCAGCACAACACCAGCACAACAACACCAGCACAACAACACCAGCACAACACCAGCACAACAACACCAGCACAACAACACCAGCACAACAACACCAGCACAACACCAGCACAACAACACCAGCACAACAACACCAGCACAACAACACCAGCACATCAACAACGCTAACACTTCTATAACAATATTTCAACAACACTCCAACAATAACAACACTCCAACACCTCAACACCAACAACACATCAACAACAACACTCCAACACCTCAACACCAACAACACATCAACAACAACACTCCAACAATAACAACACTCCAACACCTCAACACCAACAACACATCAACAACAACACTCCAACAATAACAACACTCCAACACCTCAACACCAACAACACATCAACAACAACACTCCAACAATAACAACACTCCAACACCTCAACACCAACAACACATCAACACCACATTAACAACAACACTCCAGCAATAACAACACTCCAACACCTCAACACCAACAACACATCAACACCACATCAACAACAACACTCCAACAATAACAACACTCCAACACCTCAACACCAACAACACATCAACACCACATTAACAACAACACTCCAGCAATAACAACACTCCAACACCTCAACACCAACAACACATCAACACCACATCAACAACAACACTCCAACAATAACAACACTCCAACACCTCAACACCAACAACACATCAACACCACATCAACAACAACACTCCAACAATAACACCTCAACACCCTATTATCAAAACCTTGATAATTTAACAAAAAAACAACAGCTTCCCTGATTAAAAAAAATAAAACCCTTGACAGTAAATTAAATTGTATCGTCAACTCCATGAAAATTTCGCCAACACTTTTCAACAAAGATTAAAAACCAGTTTAAAAAAAAAACGAGCTTGAAATAATTTACAAACAACCAACAATTTGGATTGGAATCTGTATACGATGTTTCGATCCTTCTTTGACCATTATCAAGTCACAGCACCGCCTTGCAAGAAGCATCATCACCCTCCCAAGATGCATCTCCAACAATACACTAAGATGCATCTACAATAACGTCCCAAGATGACTCTCCCACAACGTCCCAAGAAGCATCAATAACATCCCAAGATGCATCTGCAACAACGTCTCAAAATGAATCTCCAACAACAAAAAGGATCATCTCCAACAACACCAAGGATCATCTCCAACAACACCAAGGATCATCTCCAACAACACCAAGGATCATCTCCAACAACACCAAGGATCATCTCCAACAACACCAAGGATCATCAACAACACCAAGGATCATCTCCAACAACACCAAGGATCATCTCCAACAACACCAAGGATCATCAACAACACCAAGGATCATCTCCAACAACACCAAGGATCATCAACAAAACCAAGGATCATCAACACCAAGGATCATCTCCAACAACACCAAGGATCATCTCCAACAACACCAAGGATCATCAACAACACCAAGGATCATCTCCAACAACACCAAGGATCATCTCCAACAACACCAAGGATCATCTTCAATAACTGCCAAAGAAAGCAGTCCCAACAATAGCTCCCCAGAAAGTATACCCAAAAAGCAGAGCTTCGCAGCAACAACCCCTTGAAACAAAAGTTAACCAACAATTCACCAGGAAAAAAAACCCTTTACCAACGCCCCAGCACCAGGCAGGTGGAGGAACCAGGCAGGTGGAGGAACCAGGCAGGTGGAGGAACCAGGCAGGTGGAGGTACCAGGCAGGTGGAGGTACCAGGCAGGTGGAGGAACCAGGTAGGTGGAGGAACCAGGCAGGTGGAGGAACCAGGCAGGTGGAGGAACCAGGCAGGTGGAGGAACCAGGCAGGTGGAGGTACCAGGCAGGTGGAGGAACCAGGCAGGTGGAGGAACCAGGTAGGTGGAGGAACCAGGCAGGTGGAGGAACCAGGCAGGTGGAGGAACCAGGCAGGTGGAGGAACCAGGCAGGTGGAGGTACCAGGCAGGTGGAGGAACCAGGCAGGTGGAGGAACCAGGCAGGTGGAGGAACCAGGCAGGTGGAGGAACCAGGCAGGTGGAGGAACCAGGCAGGTGGAGGAACCAGGCAGGTGGAGGTACCAGGCAGGTGGAGGAACCAGGCAGGTGGAGGAACCAGGCAGGTGGAGGAACCAGGTAGGTGGAGGAACCAGGCAGGTGGAGGAACCAGGCAGGTGGAGGAACCAGGCAGGTGGAGGAACCAGGCAGATGGAGGAACCAGGCAGGTGGAGGAACCAGGCAGGTGGAGGTACCAGGCAGGTGGAGGAACCAGGCAGGTGGAGGTACCAGGCAGGTGGAGGAACCAGGCAGGTGGAGGAACCAGGCAGGTGGAGGAACCAGGCAGGTGGAGGTACCAGGCAGGTGGAGGAACCAGGCAGGTGGAGGAACCAGGCAGGTGGAGGAACCAGGCAGGTGGAGGAACCAGGCAGGTGGAGGTACCAGGCAGGTGGAGGAACCAGGCAGGTGGAGGTACCAGGCAGGTGGAGGAACCAGGCAGGTGGAGGTACCAGGCAGGTGGAGGAATCAGGCAGGAGGAGGAACCAGGCAGGTGGAGGAACCAGGCAGGTGGAGGTATGAACCAAAGGGAATGAACCAGGCAGAAGGCATGAACCAAGGAGGAGGAACCAGGCAGGAAGGAGGTAGAAACCAGGCAGAAGAAACCACGCAAAAAGGTAAAACTAAGCAGGGGAAAAAACCATGCCGGTTTCGAGAGTAGAGACTCTAGAAACTCATCAAAGGTATATCAAAGGTAAGAGGTATGTACCATGGAAGGAACCATGCAGGAGGGATGGAGGGAGGAAGGTGTCCACGGGTGTCAGGTTCGTGGTTCGTGGCTGTGGTTCCTGCAGCCATCACGCAGCCATGAAAGCCAACACTCACGCCTACACATTTTAAAACACGTCTTACGGGGTGTAATGAGAGGGATTTTATCGAGGTTGAGTGAGATCTTGGAGGCCAAAGAGGTCAAATGGAGGTAGTGGTAGTCCAGGCAAGACACGTCTTGAGGAGATGTGAGCAGCCCTGCAATGGAGGTAAAGAAACAACAGTGGTGACTTAGTGGGAGTGAAGGTGGGTTGGGATGGTGGTGGTGATGCAGGTGGTGGTTATGATGGAGAGGTAGGTGGGCTTGCTGGCAAGGAAAGTGGGTTTGTTTGGTGGTGATTGTTGATGTAGATGATTTTGGATGGCGGTGATGAAGTACAGGTGGTAACTGTGTTGGAGAAGAAAGCGGTTGTAGCAGTGGCAATGATGGGAGTAACAGCATTATTGGTGGTGACAGCAGTGGTAGTGGTGGTGGTGGTGGTGGTAGTGGTGGTGGCAGCGGTGGGAACGGTGTTAGTGATGGTGGCGATGCATGGGTCAATTCATAGCTCCTGGCTCCGCCTCTTCACTGGCCGCTACTGGGTTACTCTCCCAGTACCATGAGCTGTGTGTTAGTTACCATTTTGTCCTAGGCACATGTCGATTAGACACTAGGCCTGTTGTGTGTGTGTGTGTGTGTGTGTGTGTGTGTGTGTGTGTACCTAATTGTACTCACCTAATTGTGGTTTGCTAGGTCTGTGTTCTCAGCTTGCCTCGTTAGGTATTCCTGGTTTATAATTGGTTCAGCCTGAATACCACAAGGTTATAATTGGTTAAACCATACCACGGGCGGGATTGAACCCGCGGTCAGAGAGTTATGATTTGTTATTGTCTCTCAGAGGTGAGGAACTTGTTAGTGTCGGTGTGTGTTGTTCCTGCTTGTTGTGTGTGTCTGGCGTCCCTACTGCCCTTCCTACTGCTGTCTCCTACGCTGTTTCTCGCTCCTGAAGTTCTCCTAGAAGTTCTTGACTCCTACATCCTTGACGTCTTGCAGATTTAAGGAAGCTGAGGTATACAAAGGTTATAGTTAATCTGACTGTTAACCTGACTCACTAATATAGCTCTCTCTTATATTAGTCTTTAAGGAAGCTACGAAACACGAGTATGAATATATACCGCGATACCTTTCTATGTTACTGACCTAAATAAATAAGCAAGGTATCATGTACCTAGGTACATGTAACACTAGTGTACATAGGGAGGAGAGACGGAACTAATACTCTTCAAAAGCTCTTGCACTTTCGTGTACACAGGTACGTGAAGCACAAACAGCAGTATCCTTCCAAAGCTCAAGTGTTATCGTTTATCTAGGTACATGATATACGATTTATAATACTCTTCTAAAGCTCTTGTACTTATATACATAGGCATTATAACACTTGTACTCGCAGTTCCACTTGTTTCCAAAATACTTCATTCTTGTACAAAAGACTGTTGTTGCAAGGCAGACAAGATTTCCACCCAAAAAAAAATTAAGTACAAAGATCGATCGCTAACGCATTCAACTCACACACTGAGGTCCGGGGTTGGAATCTCGGGTACGGCTAGAATACATTAGGACGTTTTTCCATAAGATACCTGCTGTCCCTCTTCACCCATCAGTTTAAAATGGGCACCTGGATGTTAGTGGACTGGTGTGGGTCGCATCCCGGGACAAAACTAACCCCATTTTCGGGAAATGCTCAGCATAACAAGTGACTTTCTATAAAATAGTATGTTATTGATGTCAGCTATGATCTGTATACCTTGTACATGCACTTGTAGAAATAATATTTAATATCTAAACTATAATTCTAAACTATTTAGAGCACCTCAGGGGACTCTTTTTTTTTTTTTCTAACACGGAAGATAGAGGGGTATGATATATTCTAAGTAGGGTAAATATTATGCCAGATACCTGGCGGCTTACACACTAAAATAACTAATTGGAGTATGAGATGTCAGAGGAAGTGAAATGTAAAAGTTGCCTTAAATACAATTAAAGAGTGAATTGTGTCAACATTCTTGCTCCATTCATCCACCAAGGTTTTTAATACCATGGTGGCTGGTGGGGATTGTGACCAACCCCCCCCACACCCCACCCGCTCCCCCCTCCCACCTGCCTCCCCCCACCTCCCCCACCCAACCCCCCCTACCACCCCCATCCTCCCCCCACCCCACCCCCACCCCAACTCCAATCCCCCACCCCCCTCTTCACTATAATATAACATGTTCCTAATAATTACCCCAATACATATACCCCCCTCTATAATTCCACTATAATATATTCACTACATGTTCATTATAATATATTCACTACATGTTCATTATATTGCTAATAATTACCACAATACATATATTCCAACCTAACTATAATCTCCAAGAGTGTTATATTTACAAGGTTATACTGGTAATCTGTATATCTTGTTAGTATATTCCAACCTAACTATAATCTCCAAGAGAGATATATTTACAAGGTTATACTGGTAATCTGTATATCTTGTTAGTATATTCCAACCTAACTATAATCTCCAAGAGAGATATATTTACTAGGTTATACTGGTAATCTGTGTCTTGTTTTACCATCTGGAGAAGACCCGGGCCGGAAGTACCGGCAAATCATCAAGAAGAAATACATTGTTACTCTTGGTAGTATAAACATCAGTAATGGATTCATCAAATAAATACAAGTATATGCCAGACAATGCTTGTAAAAGGAAGAGAGAAGAGGAAAATTCTCTGTTTCCTCCATCCAAAAAATCTAATGAAGGAAAAATGAGCAAGAAGAGTTGCTGTCAGGACAAGAAAAATGAGACAAAAATAATGTATGAAAGTCTTCTTTCTGATCTGAGAACGAAACTATGGATAACGAAGTGTATGCCAGACAATGCTAGTAAAAGGAAGAGAGAAGAGGAAAACTTAAAGTTCTCTCCCTCCAAAAAATCTAATGAAGGAAAAATGAACAACAAGACTTGCTATCAGGACAAGAAAAATGAGGTCACCCTGGAGGTCACCCAACCATTGCGAAAGTCTGATATCGTCGCCATTCTTAATAATACTCCTCGTGCGTTTGGCAAAAGATGCAAAGTTGTCTCCAGCGATCATCTACTTGGTGGACATCTTCTACCCAAGGGCCACGGTCGCTTTGTAGTGACGAAGGAAACCCCTCATGTTGTCTCTCTGTACTTCTGCCTAGATGGGACCTTAATCTACTACAGTGGCGGCAATCCTGAGTTCGCCAACAAAATAGCAAATGACTACTTCAAGCAGCACCCCTGCTTCAGAAGACTCCTACGTGTTGGTGAAGTACCACAATATGCTGGTACCTGCGTGTACCATGCTATAGCATTCATGGACATAGTTGTTAGTTCCAAGCTCACGGACCCTGATGACATCAACCGCTGGTTCACCACCAAAATGAAATATAACCCGGATATTACAGCAATCAACCTAGTCAGGACAATGTTGACTGAATTCAATAATGATATAGTTACTTCCTGCAATGATCCACAAGAGAGCGTATTGTTGGCAGACGTTAAAGATCATCTACTAGTTGCTGACAAGAAGACTCTTAAGCGTCCACTGGACACTGAGACGCCTTCAACACCTCCACAAAACATGATTAAACTCTGAATGATCAAATAAAGAGAACACCAAGAAGTTCTCCGTGTGTGTGTGTGTGTTTGTGTGTGTATTTATGATTTATATTTTACATTTATATATTTAGGTTAAATTCAATAACAATGGTATTTCATTTTTTTATGTTTGAGTTAATAATGTAATAAGGAGGATATTATTATTATTATTATTATTATTATTGTAAGTTCCATGGAGTTTCCTTAAAAATTAGATAAAACAAATAAAAATGTTCGAGTTTTGGCCAGACAAGACTGTAGTACTTTTATCAAGCATACCACGGATGGGGTTAGAACTCCAGGTCACACATATATTTTGTTGGGATTTTTAACACTGGAGGGTTAGCCAACCAGGATAACCCAAGAAAGTCAGTGCGTCATCCAAGACTGTCTTATTTCCATTGTGGTCTTCAATCTTGTCTCCCAGGATGCCACCCACACCAGTCCACTAACACCCAGGTACCTATTTGCTGCTAGGTGAATATGACAACAGGTGTAAGGAAACACATCAAAATATTTCTACCCCGCTGGAAATCGAACCCGGACCCTCCGTATGTGAAGCGAGAACTTTGCCAGCCAGGCCACCCAGGATGCCACCCACACCAGTCCACTAACACCCAGGTACCCACTTGCTGCTAGGTGAACAGGACAACAGGTGTAAGGAAACATGTTGAAATGTGTCATTAACTAATGTGTCATTAAGTAATGTCATTAACTAATAGCGGGTAGGACACTGTAACTGTTTAGTGTCATTAAACAATTCAAGCTTCAAATTCATTTGTTTGTTTTTAAGTTGTACAAAGTTAATAAAGTTTACATTTAATAAAACACTGATGGACACAAAACAAAGCCATTAACTAGTAAGACATTTCAGACAAAAATACAAAATAACAAAGATAGCTAATAAATAATGGTACAATTTTCAAAAATATGACAATGTTGTAATGTGATTCAACAATATTGAGTTAAGTAAGACTTGTACAACAGTTAACTACAGTTATATGTACAATAAAAGGTACATAATGTACAAGAAGTACACTTTTAAAAATATGATTTATTATTTTAAACTCATTCATTGATCTTCAGTTTTGTGGGATGACTGAATAAAGAAGTTGGTGATAAAGGAACTTACTAAGTTACAGTAGAAATATAATGAGACGATGTGAGTAATTAGTTTTGTATGGAAGTTGGAGGAACAACAGAGTTAAATGAGACGGTTTTGTTTGACAGAATATTGATGGTCCAGCTATGTTTGCCAGATGTTATTTACCAATACTTCTGAATCATCATCTTCTTCTTGGTGTTTTTAGTGCCAGACCTAGTTCCTGGGCCTTTTGTTTATTCATATGGTCTTGCACTACCTTCCACAGGATGGATATGGGCTGCACAATAAACTAGTAACTTCGGTGGCAAAATCTAAAAACTAATCATGGAGGCTACCAGAGGATTGACTGGACATAATATCTTGAACATTGTAAAGTAAAAGGACACAAGTGCAACTAATGTGACATTTATTGTGGCAACGTTTCGCTCTCCAGGAGCTTTATCAAGCCATTACAAACAATACATGGACACAGAGGGTATATAAAGGCTCAGAGTGAGGTGAATACTAGTGAGGTACCATTTCGATGTTCACTAGTGGTAGTAGTAGTAGTAGTAGTAGTAGTGGTAGTGACAAAAGTAATACAATATGGTAGAGCAATTAATTCGTACATAAGTAAAAGGATATAAAAGCTATTACTTGGGTAACATAAAAATAGGTTGGACAAATGTAGACTGGAATGAGGCAGCTTGTTTCAGTGTTCACTCTCTGTGCTTTGTGTAGTATAACAGGAGAGACTATGTGATGGCAGGGTTTACTGTTTTCAGGAGGATTCTTGCTAAGACTTCGGAGATGGTGAAGCTGCCGTTGTTTTGTTTAACTGTATTCGAAACAGCGATCAGTGCTGATTCGAGGCACTTGCGTCTGCGGAAATTAGTTTCTTTGATGAGAAATTGATGAGAAAATATCGCAAGATGAACCCCTGTTTCAGAAGACTTGGGATCATTGTTAACATGGAACAGGACGGTGGGACATGTGCATACATGTGTGTGTACTCACCTAATTGTGGTTGCAGGGGTCGAGACTCAGCTCCTGGCCCCGCCTCTTCACTGATCGCTACTGGATCCTCTCTCTCTCTGCTTCCTGAGCTTTGTCATACCTCTTCTTAAAACTATGTATGGTTCCTGCCTCCACTACTTCACTTGCTAGGCTATTCCACTTGCTGACAACTCTATGACTGAAGAAATACTTCCTAACGTCCCTGTGACTCGTCTGAGTCTTCAGCTTCCAGTTGTGAACCCTTGTCCCTGTGTCCCCTCTCTGGAACATCCTATCTCTGTCCACCTTGTCTATTCCCCGCAGTATCTTGTAAGTCGTTATCAAGTCTCCCCTGACCCTTCTGTCCTCCAGTGTCGTCAGTCCGATTTCCTTTAACCTTTCCTCGTGCGACATTCCCTTGAGCTCTGGGACTAGCCTTGTTGCAAACCTTTGTACTTTCCCTAACTTCTTGACGTGCTTGACCAGGTGTGGGTTCCAGACTGGTGCTGCATACTCCAGTATGGGCCTAACATACACAGTGCACAGTTTCTTGAACGATTCCTTATTAAGGTATCGGAACGCTATTCTCAGGTTTGCCAGGTGCCCGTATGCTGCAGCGGTTATTTGGTTGATGTGTGCCTCCGGTGATGTGCTCGGTGTTATGGTCACCCCAAGGTCTTTCTCCCTGAGTGAGGTCTGTGTGTGTGTGTGTGTGTGTGTGTGTGTGTGTGTGTGTGTGTGTGTGTGTGTGTGTGTGTGTGTGTGTGTGTGTGTGTGTGTGTGTGTGTGTGTGTGTGTGTGTGTGCGTGTGTACTCACCTAGTTGTACTCACCTAGTTGAGGTTGCGGGGGTCGAGTCCGAGCTCCTGGCCCCGCCTCTTCACTGATCGCTACTAGGTCACTCTCCCCGAGCCGTGAGCTTTATCATACCTCTGCTTAAAGCTATGTATGGATCCTGCCTCCACTACATCGCTTCCCAAACTATTCCACTTACTGACTACTCTGTGGCTGAAGAAATACTTCCTAACATCCCTGTGATTCATCTGTGTCTTTAGCTTCCAACTGTGTCCCCTTGTTACTGTGTCCAATCTCTGGAACATCCTGTCTTTGTCCACCTTGTCAATTCCCCTCAGTATTTTGTATGTCGTTATCATGTCCCCCCTATCTCTCCTGTCCTCCAGTGTCGTCAGGTTGATTTCCCTTAACCTCTCCTCGTAGGACATACCTCTTAGCTCTGGGACTAGTCTTGTTGCAAACCTTTGCACTTTCTCTAGTTTCTTTACGTGCTTGGCTAGGTGTGTGCGTGTGTGTGTGTGTGTGTGTGTGTGTGTGTATGTGTGTACTCACCTAGTTGAGGTTGCGGGGGTCGAGTCCGAGCTCCTGGCCCCGCCTCTTCACTGATCGCTACTAGATCACTCTCTCTGAACCGTGAGCTTTATCATACCTCTGCTTAAAGCTATGTATGGATCCTGCCTCCACTACATCGCTTCCCAAACTATTCCACTTACTGACTACTCTGTGGCTGAAGAAATACTTCCTAACATCCCTGTGATTCATCTGTGTCTTCAACTTCCAACTGTGTCCCCTTGTTACTGTGTCCAATCTCTGGAACATCCTGTCTTTGTCCACCTTGTCAATTCCTCTCAGTATTTTGTATGTCGTTATCATATCCCCCCTATCTCTCCTGTCCTCCAGTGTCGTCAGGTTGATTTCCCTTAACCTCTCCTCGTAGGACATACCTCTTAGCTCTGGGACTAGTCTTGTTGCAAACCTTTGCACTTTCTCTAGTTTCTTTACGTGCTTGGCTAGGTGTGGGTTCCAAACTGGTGCCGCATACTCCAATATGGGCCTAACGTACACGGTGTACAGGGTCCTGAACGATTCCTTATTAAGATGTCGGAATGCTGTTCTGAGGTTTGCCAGGTGCCCATATGCTGCAGCAGTTATTTGGTTGATGTGTGCTTCAGGAGATGTGCCTGGTGTTATACTCACCCCAAGATCTTTTTCCTTGAGTGATGTTTATAGTCTCTGGCCCCCTAGACTGTACTCCGTCTGCGGTCTTCTTTGCCCTTCCCCAATCCTCATGACTTTGCACTTGGTGGGATTGAACTCTAGGAGCCAGTTGCTGGACCAGGTCTGCAGCCTATCCAGATCCCTTTGTAGTTCTGCCTGTTCTTCGATCGACTGAACTCTTCTCATCAACTTCACGTCATCTGCAAACAGGGACACCTCGGAGTTTATTCCTTCTGTCATGTCGTTCACAAATACCAGAAACAGCACTGGTCCTAGGACTGACCCCTGTGGGACCCCGCTGGTCACAGGTGCCCACTCTGACACCTCGCCACGTACCATTACTCGCTGCTGTCTTCCTGACAAGTATTCCCTGATCCATTGCAGTGCCTTCCCTGTTATCCCTGCTTGGTCCTCCAGATTTGGCACTAATCTCTTGTGTGGTACTGTGTCAAACGCCTTCTTGCAGTCCAAGAAAATGCAATCAACCCACCCCTCTCTCTCTCTTGTCTTACTGCTGTCACCATGTCATAGAACTCCAGTAGGTTTGTGACACAGGATTTCCCGTCTCTGAAACCATGTTGTCTGCTGGTGATGAGATCATTCCTTTCTAGATGTTCCACCATTCTTCTCCTGACAATCTTTTCCATGATTTTGCATGCTATACATGTCAGTGACACTGGTCTGTAGTTTAGTGCTTCATGTCTGTCTCCTTTTTTAAAGATTGGGACCACATTTGCTGTCTTCCATGCCTCAGGCAATCTCCCTGTTTCGATAGATGTATTGAATATTGTTGTTAGGGGTACACATAGCGCCTCTGCTCCCTCTCTCAGGACCCATGGAGAGATGTTATCTGGCCCCATTGCCTTTGAGGTATCTAGCTCACTCAGAAGCCTCTTCACTTCTTAAACACACTACCTAGATGACAGACCTCACTCACCCAGTGTGTGTGTGTGTGTGTGTGTGTGTGTGTGTGTGTGTGTGTGTGTGCTCACCTAATTGTGGTTGCAGGAGTCAAGACTCAGCTCTTGGCCCAGCCTCTGTGTGTGTGTGTGTGTGTGTGTGTGTGTGTGTGTGTGTGTGCTCACCTAATTGTGGTTGCAGGAGTCAAGACTCAGCTCCTGGCCCAGCCTCTGTGTGTGTGTGTGTGTGTGTGTGTGTGTGTGTGTGTGTGTGTGTGTGTGTGTGTGTGTGTGTGTGTGCCTAAGCTCTGCTGCAGCCATTACGCTCAGCACATGACTAAACACTATAAATATCCCAGAAAGAGAGAGGGCGGACACACACAGTTGCAAAAACATACAGAAACGAGAACGAAAAACTCAAAAAAAGAATGACAGATACAAAGTAAAAATTAGTGTAGCGAGCAAAGATGGAAACGTAAAAGGACACAGACATTAAGACAGAAGCACAAGCTAAAAAAAATAATGGCGTCCAAGCTGACCTAATAAAATTTAAATAAAAGAATAATGTGTAAAGATAAGCTGGAAAGGAAAAGCGAAAGAGACAAGAAAACAAATACAGAGCAGCATAAAGAGAGCAACTAACACGCAAAAAAAAATCTCTAAAAATCACTTTAATTTTAATTACAGGTGTGTGTGAATGTCTTTATGTTATGTCAACACCTGTGCGTTCATATATTATGATGGGACACATTTTATCTGTGTACAGTAGAGGGAGCTGGACAGATACCTGAAGTGAGTACACAATCAAGCGGGCTGTGGTTCGTACGTTGAACTACGAGCGGCTAGCAGAAACAGCCTGGTTGATCAGGCCCTGATCCACCTGGAGGCCTAGTCAAGGACAGGGCAGCAGGGGCGTTGACCCCGAAACATCCTTCATGTAATAATAAAAAAGGGCACAATACCATGACTGGAACAATACACAAATAACCTGCACATAGGAGAGACGAGCTTACGACGACGTTTCGGTCCGACTTGAACCATTTACAAAGTCACACTGTGACCCCATGTTAGACCCCAGGAATGCTCGTAAGTGAGTCTCCATTTGTGTGCTCCTCATCGTTTTCTAAAGTTTTCAGAGGTTGCAGTTCTTACGCTTATTGGATCCCGATCCAGTATTTTCTTACTATGAATCTGAAGCAGTCCTTTTATCTGGTATTTTCTGCATCGTTTTTTTTTGTGTCAGTTGGCAACAACTGCATCTAGTTCTGCTTACTCATGGTGTTACGTTATCTTCATCTATGTTTCTTTACCTTTTATGATCATGTATGTGGTTATCGTGTCTCTTATTTTCTTGCTATCACCCAACGAGGACATTTAAATGTTTTCAACATGCCTTAAAAAGTCATTTTTTTTTTTTTTAAGTTTTAAGCTCGGGAAGCATTCTTCAGTTTGTCTCTGAACTTTTTGCTATCTTATCTACATGTTTTTCTTAGAAGTGAGCACCAGACTACCGCTGCGTATTTCAAATTTGGCCTAATATACCATATTTTTCTAGTTTTATTTACAAACTAGGACCAGTTTGGTTCTTCAGAGGTTTAAACTTACACTGTTTTTAACATTATCAAATTAACACTCTCATTATCAAACTGCTACTGTGGTGACACATTCAGTCTTATCTTACAGGAATTATAATGGGAAGTAAAACTATTTAATGTAGATTTTTCACATTCCATAATCCATATCCATAATTTTTTGTTATGACTCTGGTCGTAAATGTCAGAAAATTTAAAGGACAGTGGAAACGTACTCAGTGGTCCAGAACCGAAACGTCGTCATTTCTACAGTGCGGGTTACTAATGAACTGACGGTGTGTTGCATTCCCTTAATCAACAGGTGTACCTTTAATACTTGTAATTAACAGGAGTAATTATATAATATAGTCAATAACACGCCTAATATTCACCTTCAGTCATCATCCGCTGGAGAGGCGGATACACAAAAAGTCTCTCAAAACTCGAGACCGACGCGTTCTGAGACTGATCGCGGGTTCTAACCCCTCCCGTCATATGGTTTGGATACACAAAAATAATGGATTCTGTGTTTAAATAATTATATTTCTATGTTTTCCTTCACTCCCTTATTTTATCTGATTATTCCTATGTATTAAGCTTTCTATTTATCGACCTGTTTCTGCCTGTCTCAAACCATACTCCCATTTTATTTTTGGTAATAAGTTAGAACCATTGTATAAGGTAAAGTTTGGTTCATATCTCATACAATGTCACATTATCAGGGCATTATAAAAGTTTTTAACAATTTGACCGGAGAAATATAGGTATAGGATGGTCTAAGTGACAGGTTTGACGATACAGAGTAACCCCTCGATATAACGAGCTAATAGAGAGGAGCGGATGGCCAATAATAGCAGTTGTGGAGGATGGATAACCGACCGACTTTGTCCGCCGTGACCGATGTGACCGACTAAGTGTTCCGTATATTAGGGGTCCCTTTTATAAAGGTCCTTAAAATCGAAGGTTTATTGAATCGCTAATAACAAAGAGGAATATACAAAGACATGAAATTAAGCAAAGAGGATGATAAATAAATGGAAACTAAAGACAAAATGAAAAACACAACGAACAATATAAAAATGAAGTAAAACAAGAGTAAGGTACATGTTTTATACTGTGTCAAAAACAGCTGAGTGCCAGGTCATGGCATCTGGCACTAACTCGTCAGACAGTGCCTTGACACCTGACACTGCCACCAGGCTGCCTGAACATACCTTCCCACCCACCACTGTTACTGAGTATGTTCCTCCCCTTCTCTCTCCACCCCAGCTTGGTTATATTAGAAGCATACTGCAATTATATACCTCAAAAAAGATGATATACTAAGGTGATGCTGGTATAATAACCTTCTTTCTAAATATTAGACCTTTATTCAGCTCTTCCCACATTCCCCTCTAGGCCTCTAAATCTATATCAATTGGTGCAGCTTTAAGCTTATATATTTTTCTGTATCGCTCTAACTTTATTTATCAATCCGTTTTTCTTACTTTTCTCTCATTTTGTGAGTATAATACTCCCCCTTACTCACTCCATGTATGTTTAGAGGAAGCATCGCCCCTGCAGCCCGGTCATGGTCCAGGCTATGATGTGTTGTTAATACAAGTGTTATACTGTCTTGCCGGCTGCTAACAGCAACAGAATGGTTGACCTGGCAACCAAGAATGAAGGCTGTCCTCAAGCCAGGCTACAAGGAGAGAAGAGTCCTTGACACCGGTTACAGGTATATTACAGGTATAAGAATACAGAACCGTACTAGGCCTATCGAATGACGAAATCGTAATAATACGATTGTTCAGTGGATTACGCACTGGCCTGGAGTTTTATGACTTACTTGCCATGGGTTCTAACCTCACCCGTACAGTGTTTTGTTTTTTAGGCCTACGGGACCGCCTTAGATAGGTCCTACTCTCTTAACACCTCACAAGTACAGCGCCAGCCTATCCTCTTTGTCACTGTTTCTATCAATGAGTTAACCTTGTATGTGTCATCGTCTGGCGTGTCCTAACTTTTCAAATTAAACCATATCATAGTTATTGCTCTAATACCTGTGTAGTATATATTATTAAGCTACCTAAAGTACACCTTCACTAACACTATATGACAGTTAGGTTAGATTAGGTTAGGTTAGGTTAGGTTAGGTTAGGTTAGGTTAGGTTAGGTTCGTCAGGCAGTGGATCACAAAGATAATGTCTTAATAAAAACACTAGTATATCTGGGCATTTCTTTAGGCAATTGTTTGCTTGTCGAGTCCAGAGATGATTAATACAGCTCGTAAATATCTACATAATTGGATATTCAGAGTAATGTTCTTGTGATCGTATATCATATAATAATAAATTCGTACTGAGTATTATATATAAAATTATATCCTTTGATGTCACACGACGTCTGCACAGGTGATTAATTAAGGTGCTCATAGGTGATTCATTAAGGTTTCACAGGTGATTAATTAAGGCATTCCTACGCACATCGTATACCCACAACACCTTCCACAAATACGAGGTAGGTGTTGTCGTTAAGCCGCACCTGTTTCTTTCAGCGTTAAAAACGACTCGGGGGGGAACAACACTCATTCTTTTCTCTCCATATTTACGATGCTAGATGCATTATTTTCGCATTTTTACATCGCGTGGAGGTGTGGCGTCAGGGATACTTCCTCAGTTGTTACGAAACCTTCGCTTTTATCGTCTTGATTAATTATTTTCTCTGCTGAAGAGCTCCCATTGTGGCCTGCAACACAGACTGCACTGAAGACAACACTGAAAACACCATTCTTCAGTTTGCAACGGCTGATATGACGTTTTATAGTGTTGAATAGGATAGCAAAGTGGCCATGATGATTCATTGTCAGGTGATGAAGGCCTCTGCACGATCACTTTGACTAGATGAGTAAGTTAAAAAACGCTTTGTCAGGTTTCTGTATCTAGGAAAAGATAATAATATATTGCTGGGAGAATCTGACTATATTTACCTCTGCTTCTTAATCCTTGCTGGGCCTCAAGCTCTAGCTCCAAATCCTGGCCTCAAGCTGTGGCCCCCAAGCCCTGGCCTCAAGCCCTGGCCCCAAGCCCTGGCCTCAAGCTCTAGCCCCCAAGCCCTGGCCTCAAGCCCTAGCCCCAAGCCCTGGCCTCAAGCTCTAGCCCCCAAGCCCTGGCCTCAAGCCCTAGCCCCAAGCCCTGGCCTCAAGCTCTAGCTCAAAGCCCTGGCCTCAAGCCCTGGCCTCAAGCCCTGGCCCCAAGCCCTGGCCTCAAGCTCTAGCCCCCAAGCCCTGGCCTCAAGCCCTAGCCCCAAGCCCTGGCCTCAAGCTCTAGCTCAAAGCCCTGGCCTCAAGCCCTGGCCCCCAAGCCCTGCTTCAAGCCCTGGCCTCAAGCCCTGGCCCCAAGCCCTGGCCCCAAGCCCTGGCCTCAAGCTCTGGCCCCCAAGCCCTGGCCTCAAGCCCTAGCCCCAAGCCCTGGCCTCAAGCCCTAGCCCCAAGCCCTGGCCTCAAGCTCTAGCTCAAAGCCCTGGCCTCAAGCCCTGGCCCCCAAGCCCTGCTTCAAGCCCTGGCCTCAAGCCCTGGCCCCAAGCCCTGGCCTCAAGCTCTGGCCCCCAAGCCCTGGCCTCAAGCCCTGGCCTCAAGCAACATCAAACCCTCCCTCCGTCTCGCCTCATAAACTTGTCCACCTGAAATAAATACGTATAAGCGCATTTCATAATATTTTAAATATTATCTAAATACCCAACTTCAAAATTGTAAAGATTTTTTTTGTTCTTACACAGTAGTTAGTTTACATATCTGAGCTATTTCTATCATTAATATTAAATTTTAATTTATGCTCTACATAACTATAGGCTTTCTGCATGCACAACTAAATGTCATGCATCTCTGTACAAATATTGTATCATGCTGAAATAATTTTATTATAATTACTAGTAGTAATAGTCTGATGTATCAATTGTCCAGGGACACAGTAAAATAGCAAGGGGGAGTTTACACCTGGTCATATTACATTTATGTCAGTTCAGGTCAAGATGAACCTACCTGGAGTCTATTTGGAGGGTATTCTGGGGATCAACGCCCCCGCGGCCCGGATCATGGCCAGGCTTCCTGGTGGATCAGGGCCTGATCAACTAGGTTGTTACTGCTGGCCGCACGTAGTCCAACGTACGAACCACAGCCAGGTTGATCCGGCAATGACTTTAGGTATCTGTCCAGCTTCCTGTTGAAGACAGCCAAGGACCGATTGGTAATTCTCCTTATGGCTGGTGGGAGGCTGTTGAACAGTCTTGGGCCCCGGACATTTATTGTGTTTTCTCTAAGTGTACTAATGGCGCCCTTACTTTTCACTGGGGGGTATGTTGCATCGCCTGCTAAGTCTTTTGCTTTCGTAGGGAGTGATTCCTGTGTGTAGATTAGGGACCAGTCCCTGCAGGACTGGTCCCTAATCTACACACAGGACTGCACAAGACTGCACTGCATGACTGCACAAGACTGCACTGCAGGACTGCACAAGACTGCACTGCAGGACTGCACAAGACTGCACTGCAGGACTGCGTTCCAATGAGTACAAGTCAAGTGCTTCCAGGTGTTCCCAGTAGTCAAGGTGTTTGATGGAACTTATAAGTGCAGTAAAGGTTCTCTGTACATTCTCTAGCTCTGCAGTTTCACCTGCCTTGAATGGGGATGTTAATGTACAGCAGTATTCCAGCCTAGAGAAAACAAGTAATTTAAAAAGGATCATCACTGGCTTGGCATCTCTTGTCTTGAAAGTTCTCATTATCCATCCTATCAGTTTCCTCGCAGATGTGATAGTGGCATTGTTGTGGTCCTTGAACGTGAGATCCTCAGACATTACCACTCCCAGGTCCTTCACATTACTTTTCCGCTCTATTGTGTGATTAGGGTTTGTGGTATACTCAGTCCTAGTTATTATCTCCTCCAGTTTTCCATAACGGAGTAGTTGGAATTTGTCTTCATTGAACATAATATTGTTCTCTGTTGCCCATTGGAAAACTTGGCTTATATTTTCTTGGAGATTTGTCGTGTCCTCAATGGATGACACTCATGCAGATCCTAGTATCGTCTTCAAAGGATCATACGGTGCTATAGTTTACATCTCTGTCTATGTCTGATATGAGGATGAGGAACAGGATAGGGGCGAGTACTGTGCCTTGTGGAACAGAGCTCTTCACTATGGCAGCTTCTGATTTAACTCTGTTTACCACTACTCTTTGTGTTGGATTGGTTAGAAAGTTGAAGATCCATTTTGCCAGTTATTCCTTTAGCACGTATTTTATGTGCTACGTAGACTGAAACTTTCGTAGATTTTATTAATAATGAAACCAACATATTTTAAAGGTCTGGAATTATGTTCAAGTTAATAATAAGTTTTTATATCTTATCTATCTGATAACAGTCAAGCAGAAATTTGTCTAACAATATAATTAATCAATCAATAAGATGGATAAAGTATCTCTAGTTGAAGGTCATAACGACAGCAGATAAGTGGACAAACACATGCATGAAAAAAAAAAACTCTACTGGGATAACGTTTCGCTGCGACTTCAAAAAAAGAAAATATTTGGAGGCTTGTTCTGCGCATTTTTGTCGTTTTTTACATTAAAAGGTGTTGTGCCTTTTCTTTTATTAAAAGGTGAACTAAGAGGAAACAGATCATCTAAATCCTAATTTCGTACTGTTGCTGAGACTCATGTTTGACATAGATCTCGACATTAACAAGGGACTTAGACAAAACAGTGTTGTGAGTGCAAAAAAAGAAATTCATTTGTTTGGGGCTGGTATACAAACAAGTATGAAAACAAGGAAATAAGCTGCAGAAGAATCTATTGCCAGGACAACGTTTCCTTCTATGTTAAGCTTGATTGATAAGGCTTTACACAGAGCTAAACCTTGTTACAATAAAAGCTTGTGCTGCAGCTTACGTCTCTCAGGGTCTAGAATCTGCAAGTCTGACGCTGAAGGATCCACAGTTGGCTTCGGAATTTTGGCAAAATCTGAATTTGAAAAAAAAAAAAAAAAAAGGCTTCTCACGCCTAAATGCGTATATAAACATTTTGTCGAGATATTTTAAACATCCACGGTCTCGTGGTTGTGTTCTTGGTGACTAACTAGTGACTTCGAGACATGTTCTATCGCAGTCAGCCTGAGGAACTTTTACCACAGTGAAATATAAATATATTGCCAGTGATCGTCGGGCACGTCCGCGTACATTCTTAAGGAATATAATGTGAGTACATGTATATCCCACAGTGTCTCACCAGCCCTGACACTTCCTCACTATCTCCATGCACCCTCACCTCCCCTCATACTCCCTCCCTCCCCACCTCACTAACTCCACCCCTGCTCCTCACGCTCACCCCCCCCACCTCTCACACTCTTACCCCTCCTTCACCACCTCTAACACCTCCCCCCGTTCACATTCCCTCTCGACCCTCCCACACCCTACTCACCCCTGATACTCCATAACCCCTGACACTCCCTCCCGACTATTTCCCCAAATTCAACACCAAAACAATGAGAGACATTTATCAACACAACTGCTAGTGTGTTGGGTTTAAAGCCTATCAACTGTACTCTGCCTCTACACTACTACAGTAATTAAAAGAATTGTTATTATTATAGTATCATGGGGAGAGCTAAACCCTTAGGGATTACACAGCGCCTGTAAGGTGGGGGGGGATGGAAGGTATTCAGGCTTAATTCAGGGAACTGGAGCACAGATTCAGTTCCCAAGATCAAGAGCCCCTCACCAACATCAAGGAACCTTCCTTGAGAGATAATTAAAAGTAGACTCGTTGCAAGTAAGCCGAGAGGTATATATATATGTACATATATATGTGTGTGTGTGTGTGTGTGTGTGTGTGTGTGTGTGTGTGTGTGTGTGTGTGTGTGTGTGTGTGTGTGTGTGTGTGTATGTGTGTGTGTGTGTGTGTGTGTGTGTGTGTGTGTGTGTGTGTGTGTGTGTGTATGTCGTGCCGAATAGGCAGAACTTGCGATCTTGGCTTAAATAGCAACGTTCATCTTGCCATATAGGACAAGTGAAAATTTGTGTATGCAATAATTTCGCCAAAATCATTCTGAACCTAACGAAAAAAAATATATTTCACTGTGTTTGTTTAGTATTAAATTCTTGTAAACAAATCTAAAATATATTTAGTTGGGTTAGGCTAAAATAAATTGTTCTTATTATAATAAGGTTAGGTAAGTTTTCTAAGTTCCTTTTGTAGCAAAATTAAAAATTTTTGCATTAAAATTAATGAAAAAATATATCTTTAAACGTATAAGATAAAATTTTAGAAAGGACTTAATTTTAAATGAGTTCTTGCTAACTGACCAGTTTTACATATTCGGCACGACATATATATATATATATATATATATATATTTATATATATATATATATATATATATATATATATATATATATATATATATATATTGCATAACAATGCACACTTTTCGATCAATATATGCACTGAGAAATAAAATAGTGTCAAGAGTATATACATTAGGGAATACCCGGATCCCAGTGTATATATACTGAATTACAATATTCTGTGCGTATATACACTGAGATTAATGCTTCACGATGTATATATACTATGCAGAAGAGAACTAAAAGGTAGCTTTTGTACGTGGTGTGAGGACAAAGCACAGAACAGGAACTACCAAGAAGTGCAAGTCAGCCAGTGTTATGGGAACTCCATGTCCCTCTGGTGGTTTGTGTGTCGAGACTGTGTCCCTCTGGTGGTGTGCGTGTCAGACTGTGTCCCTCTGGTGGTGTGTGTGTCAAGACTGTGTCCCTCTGGTGGTGTGCGTGTCAGACTGTGTCCCTCTGGTGGTGTGTGTGTCAAGACTGTGTCCCTCTGGTGGTGTGCGTGTCAGACTGTGTCCCTCTGGTGGTGTCTCATGAAGCACCTGTGTCCCTCTGGTGGTGTGCGTGTCAGACTGTGTCCCTCTGGTGGTTTGTGTGTCAAGACTGTGTCCCTCTGGTGGTGTGCGTGTCAGACTGTGTCCCTCTGGTGGTTTGTGTGTCAAGACTGTGTCCCTCTGGTGGTGTGCGTGTCAGACTGTGTCCCTCTGGTGGTGTGTGTGTCAGACTGTGTCCCTCTGGTGGTGTGTGTGTCAAGACTGTGTCCCTCTGGTGGTGTGCGTGTCAGACTGTGTCCCTCTGGTGGTGTGTGTGTCAGACTGTGTCCCTCTGGTGGTGTGCATGTCAGACTGTGTCCCTCTGGTGGTGTGTGTGTCAAGACTGTGTCCCTCTGGTGGTGTGTGTGTCAAGACTGTCCCTCTGGTGGTGTGCGTGTCAGACTGTGTCCCTCTGGTGATGTGCGTGTCAGACTGTGTCCCTCTGGTGGTGTGCGTGTCAGACTGTGTCCCTCTGGTGGTGTGTGTGTCAAGACTGTGTCCCTCTGGTGGTGTGTGTGTCAAGACTGTGTCCCTCTGGCGGTGTGCGTGTCAGACTGTGTCCCTCTGTTGGTGTGTGTGTCAAGACTGTGTTCCTCTGGCGGTGTGCGTGTCAGACTGTGTCCCTCTGGTGGTGTGTGTGTCAAGACTGTGTCCCTCTGGTGGTGTGCATGTCAGACTGTGTCCCTCTGGTGGTGTGCGTGTCAGACTGTGTCCCTCTGGTGGTGTGTGTGTCAAGACTGTGTCCCTTTGGTGGTGTGCGTGTCAGACTGTGTCCCTCTGGTGGTGTGCGTGTCAGATTGTGTCCCTCTGGTGGTGTGCATGTCAGACTGTGTCCCTCTGGTGGTGTGTGTGTCAAGACTGTGTCCCTCTGGTGGTGTGCGTGTCAGACTGTGTCCCTCTGGTGGTGTGCGTGTCAGACTGTGTCCCTCTGGTGGTGTGTGTGTCAAGACTGTGTCCCTCTGGTGGTGTGTGTGTCAAGACTGTGTCCCTCTGGCGGTGTGCGTGTCAGACTGTGTCCCTCTGTTGGTGTGTGTGTCAAGACTGTGTTCCTCTGGCGGTGTGCGTGTCAGACTGTGTCCCTCTGGTGGTGTGTGTGTCAAGACTGTGTCCCTCTGGTGGTGTGCATGTCAGACTGTGTCCCTCTGGTGGTGTGCGTGTCAGACTGTGTCCCTCTGGTGGTGTGTGTGTCAAAACTGTGTCCCTCTGGTGGTGTGCGTGTCTGTGTCCCTCTGGTGGTGTGCGTGTCTGACTGTGTCCCTCTGGTGGTGTGTGTGTCAGACTGTCCCTCTGGTGGTGTGAGTGTCAGACTGTGTCCCCGTGGTTTTGTGCGTGTCAGACTGTCCCTCTGGTGGTATGAGTGTCAGACTGTGTCCCCCTGGTTTTGTGCGTGTCAGACTGTGTCCCTCTGGTGGTGTGTGTGTCATTCAGGGCCGCCAGACAAACGTACACACACACTCGTTAGATATCAAGTTTCGCCGAACATTAACTCGCTCATAAACAATAACCTGCTCGCCTTACCTGATACCTTTGATGAGTTTCGAGAGTCTCTCTACTATCAGAGCCCGGCCATGAGCCAGGCTAGTTTGTTGTTGCCTGATCTACCAAGCTGTTGCTGCTGGAGGCCAGCTGCCCCACATATCCATCACAGTCTGGCTGGTCCGGCACTTGTTGAAGATATTTGACCACTCTCCTCTTGAAGGCTTCTACACTTGTACCAGCCGTGTTGCTATCTGGGAAGATGTTGAAAAGTCTGGGGCAAACAATAACCTGCTCACAACCTGCTTACAAACAACTTACTAACACAAATCTACTCACAAACCTATTCAGAACCTACTCACAAACAACCTACTCACAAAGAGACCAGTAACCCGAATAAAAGAGAAAGACGTGCAAAACTTTGGTATCTTCAGTCGAAAGAGAGGAGACAAGAGGCCGTGGAGATGCAGATATAATGTAATCAGTCCCTTAATCTTGGTGTCTTGCGCTCCATAACTGAGGAAGGGAAAAATAGGGAGAGGAAAGAATGAATAAAGCGAAGATAAGGGTGGGGGAGGAAGGAGAGAGGGATTAAGGGAGAGGACGGGAGGAGGGGAGGGTGCTTAAGAAAGGTCTGTTTATATAATTACAGCTGGCAAGGAAGCTGTTAGTTGAACACACTAAGACACCTAAGCCTCAGGCAGGAGCGTGGGGATACGCAGCCCCAATTAACTAAGTGCAAGGCTTATTGTACCGGTTGAGATGCTCCGTACACCAGCCCACCCACACCTGCCCCCCCCCCCGCCCTCCCACACCTGCCCCCGCCGTCCCACACCTGCCCCTCCCACGCCCACCCACACCAGACCCCCCGCCCTCCCACACCTGCCCCCCCGCCCTCCCACACCTGCCCCCGCCGTCCCACACCTGCCCCCCGCACTCTCACACCTGCCCCCCCGCACTCTCACATCTGCCACCGCCCGGCCTCCCACACCTGCCCCCACGCCCTCCCACACCTGCCCCTCCCCCGCCCACCCACACCAACCCCCCCGCCCTCCCACACCTGCCCCCCCGCCCTCCCACACCTGCCCCCGCCGTCCCACACCTGCCCCCCGCACTCTCACACCTGCCCCCCGCACTCTCACACCTGCCCCCGCCCGCCCTCCCACACCTGCCCCCCGCCCTCCCACACCTGCCCCCCGCCCTCCCACACCTGCCCCCCGCCCTCCCACACCTGCCCCCCGCCCTCCCACATCTGCCACCGCCGTCCCACACCTGCCCCCCGCACTCTCACACCTGCCCCCGCCCTCCCACACCTGCCCCCCCCCCGCCCTCACACACCTACCCCCGCCGTCTCACACCTGCCCCCCCGCACTCACACCTGCCCCTGCCGTCCCACACCTGCCCCTCGCACTCTCACACCTGCCCCCGCCCTCCCACACCTCCCACCCCCGCCCACCCACACCTGCCCCCCGCACTCTCACACCTGCCCCCGCCCTCCCACACCTCCCCCCTCCGCCCACCCACACCTGCCCCCCGCACTCTCACACCTGCCCCCGCCCACCCACACCTGCCAACGCCCACCCACACCTGCCAACGCCCACCCACACCTGCCAACGCCCACCCACACCTGCCAACGCCCACCCACACCTGCCCACGCCCACCCCCACCTGCCAACGCCCACCCACACCTGCCAACGCCCACCCACACCTGTGATGTTGGTTAAGAACTTTAGTGATTATTACAGTATTTTATTTTATAATTAAGAAAGTGCAATCCTGGAGTAGTAAGTAACTTGTCGTCCTGGAGTAGTGAGGAAATTTAATGTAGTGAGAGAGAGAGAGAGAGAGAGAGAGAGAGAGAGAGAACCTACCTGGACTCTCTACTCATTCTGCAACACAGCAAGCTCCTAATGAAGTGTTGATTGCAACACGAAAGGCCTAGAGCTATCAAGTTATTGTTTACATGTAACTATGTATAATAACTGTAGTTATGTCTGCTTGTACCTAAACTTACTAAGATGGATATTAACTCGAAGAGAAGACATAAATAATCTAGACAGTTACGGAAAATGTAACATAAACACAGTGGGATATAACGAATCTAACTAGTTATAGAACCTCGTTCGTTATAGCGTTCGTTCGTTATAGCGCTCGTTCGTTATAGCGTTCGTTCGTTATAGCGCTCGTTCGTTATAGCGTTCGTTCGTTATAGCGTTCGTTCGTTATAGCGCTCGTTCGTTATAGCGTTCGTTCGTTATAGCGCTCGTTCGTTATAGCGTTCGTTCGTTATAGCGTTCGTTCGTTATAGCGTTTGTTCGTTATAAGGGTAAACCGTTCCAGGCCGCCAAATACAACCACTTAACACTGATAAAAAAAATGTAATAATGTCGGTAGAATTACCGACAATATGTCGGTAATTCTACCGACATATTGTCGGTAGAATTTTTGGTGTCTTTTTACTTTATCAAAATAAAAGGACAAAAAAAGTGCATCAATGTGAACTTAAACTTCCAGAATAAGGAATATCATTAATATTTTAATAATAAATTACTATAAAAAGTAATTAACAATACTGTACTTTATCCCACCTTATTGTTGCTCGTTATATAAATCGTTCGTTATATAAATCGTTCGTTATATAAATCGTTCGTTATATAAATAGTTCGTTATATAAATCGTTCGTTATATAAATAGTTCGTTATATAAATAGTTCGTTATATAAATCGTTCGTTATATAAATCGTTCGTTTTATAAATCGTTCGTTATATAAATCGTTCGTTATATAAATCGTTCGTTATATAAATCGTTCGTTATATAAATAGTTCGTAATATAAATCGTTCGTTATATAAATCGTTCGTTATATAAATCGTTCGTTATATAAATCGTTCGTTATATAAATCGTTCGTTATATAAATAGTTCGTTACATAAATCGTTCGTTATATAAATCGTTCGTTACATAAATCGTTCGTTATATAAATCGTTCGTTATATAAATCGTTCGTTATATAAATCGTTCGTTACATAAATCGTTCGTTATATAAATCGTTCGTTATATAAATCGTTCGTTACATAAATCGTTCGTTACATAAATCGTTCGTTATATAAATCGTTCGTTATATAAATCGTTCGTTATATAAATCGTTCGTTATATAAATCGTTCGTTACATAAATCGTTCGTTATATAAATCGTTCGTTATATAAATCGTTCGTTACATAAATCGTTCGTTACATAAATCATTCGTTATATAAATCGTTCGTTATATAAATCGTTCGTTATATAAATCGTTCGTTATATAAATCGTTCGTTACATAAATCGTTCGTTACATAAATCGTTCATTATATAAATCGTTCGTTACATAAATCGTTCGTTACATAAATCGTTCGTTACATAAATCGTTCGTTATATAAATCGTTCGTTATACAAATCGTTCGTTATATAAATCGTTCGTTATATAAATCGTTCGTTACATAAATCGTTCGTTATATAAATCGTTCGTTATATAAATAGTTCGTTATACAAATCGTTCGTTATACAAATCGTTCGTTATATAAATCGTTATATAAATCGTTCGTTATATAAATCGTTCGTTATATAAATCGTTCGTTATATCCCACTGGAAAAGTATTATGGTCATACATAATTCATAAGACTTTAGTAATCACTTCTCAGATTTAAAAATTGTGGCACATTTTAATTCTGAACTGTTTCAATTCATTAAATTTATTTTTTTCTCTCTCTCCCAATTTTGATGTTTCTTTGACTTCCTTTACTGTGGGTTATGAATGTATGGTGTTTATCGCTTGATCATTCAGGCTGTTGGTATTAGAGGTCAGCAGTCCAGGTATACAATCATTGGTTACGAAATAATTCAGATCCCACCAATATAATTGGTGATCATTCCTTAGTGTGGCGCACCTGCCCAGCCTCACCTGCACCTGCCCAGCCTCACCTGCACCTGCCCACCCTCACCTGCACCTGCCCACCCTCACCTACACCTGCCCACCCTCACCTGCACCTGCCCACCCTCACCTGCACCTGCCCACCCTCACCTGCACCTGCCCACCCTCACCTGCACCTGCCCACCCTCACCTACACCTGCCCACCCTCACCTGCACCTGCCCACCCTCACCTGCACCTGCCCACCCTCACCTGCACCTGCCCACCCTAACCTGCACCTGCCCACCCTCACCTGCACCTGCCCACCCTCACCTGCACCTGCCCACCCTCACCTGCACCTGCCCACCCTCACCTACACCTGCCCACCCTCACCTGCACCTGCCCACCCTCACCTGCACCTGCCCACCCTCACCTGCACCTGCCCACCCTCACCTACACCTGCCCACCCTCACCTACACCTGCCCACCCTCACCTGCACCTGCCCACCCTCACCTGCACCTGCCCACCCTCACCTACACCTGCCCACCCTCACCTACACCTGCCCACCCTCACCTGCACCTGCCCACCCTCACCTGCACCTGCCCACCCTCACCTGCACCTGCCCACCCTCACCTGCACCTGCCCACCCTCACCTACACCTGCCCACCCTCACCTACACCTGCCCACCCTCACCTGCACCTGCCCACCCTCACCTGCACCTGCCCACCCTCACCTGCACCTGCCCACCCTCACCTACACCTGCCCACCCTCACCTGCACCTGCCCACCCTCACCTGCACCTGCCCACCCTCACCTGCACCTGCCCACCCTCACCTACACCAGCACCTGCCCACCCTCACCTGCACCTGCCCACCCTCACCTGCACCTGCCCACCCTCACCTACACCTGCCCACCGTCACCTGCACCTGCCCACCCTCACCTGCACCTGCCCCCCCTCACCTACACCTGCCCACCCTCACCTGCACCTGCCCACCCACACCAACACCTGCCCACCCTCACCTGCACCTGCCCACCCTCACCTACACCTGCCCACCCTCACCTACACCTGCCCACCCTCACCTGCACCTGCCCACCCTCACCTACACCTGCCCACCCTCACCTGCACCTGCCCACCCTCACCTGCACCTGCCCACCCTCACCTACACCTGCCCACCCTCACCTGCACCTGCCCACCCTCACCTACACCTGCCCACCCTCACCTGCACCTGCCCACCCTCACCTGCACCTGCCCACCCACACCTACACCTGCCCACCCTCACCTGCACCAGCCCACCCTCACCAACACCAGCCCACCCTCACCTGCACCTGCCCACCCTCACCTGCACCTGCCCACCCTCACCTGCACCTGCCCACCCTCACCTGCACCTGCCCACCCTCACCTGCACCTGCCCACCCTCACCTACACCTGCCCACCCTCACCTGCACCTGCCCACCCTCACCTGCACCTGCCCACCCTCACCTGCACCTGCCCACCCTCACCTGCACCTGCCCACCCTCACCTACACCTGCCCACCCTCACCTTCACCTGCCCACCCTCACCTGCACCTGCCCACCCTCACCTGCACCTGCCCACCCTCACCTACACCTGCCCACCCTCACCTGCACCTGCCCACCCTCACCTGCACCTGCCCACCCTCACCTGCACCTGCCCACCCTCACCTGCACCTGCCCACCCTCACCTGCACCTGCCCACCCTCACCTGCACCTGCCCACCCTCACCTGCACCTGCCCACCCTCACCTACACCTGCCCACCCTCACCTGCACCTGCCCACCCTCACCTGCACCTGCCCACCCTCACCTGCACCTGCCCACCCTCACCTACTTATTCCTAAGTCACAAAAAGTAAAAAAAGTCACAGAAAAGCTACAGAAAAACAGTCACAAAAACAGTCACAGAAAAACAGCCACAGAAAAAGTCACAGAAAAACAGCCACAGAAAAACAGTCACAGAAAAACAGCCACAGAAAAACAGCCACAGAAAAACAGTCACAGAAAAACAATCACAGAAAAACAGTCACAGAAAAACAGCCATGGAAAAACAAGTCACGGAAAATAGTCACAGAAAAAAATCACAGAAAAAATCACAGAAAAAGTCACGGAATAAAAGTCACGGAAAAGTTACAAAAATTAAAAAAAAAAAAATCACGGAAGATGTTGCAGAAAAAAGTCACAACTTAACCTAAATAAAATCTGGCTATTTTCAGCGACTTTTTTACCTAGCCAAAATTGTCACTTATTTCCTGTGACCTTTTTTTTCCGGACACCAGTCTCAATAGCCCACATATTCCCCCAACTACTGCCCACCACCACCCACGCCCACCCACCACCACCCACCCTCAGCCTACACAAACAAACACGACCAGCACGTGTAATACTACACGTGGGAACCAGCGACACCACACACTCCTGAAGACACCATGGGAGGGGTCACTATGGGAGGGATCACTATGGGAGGGGTCACTATGGGAGAGGCCACTATGGGAGGGGCCACTATGGGAGGGGTCACTATGGGAGGGATCACTATGGGAGGGGTCACTATGGGAGGGGCCACTATGGGAGGGGCCACTATGGGAGGGGCCACTATGGGAGGGGTCACTATGGGAGGGGTCACTATGGGAGGGGTCACTATGGGAGGGGTCGCTATGGGAGGGGTCACTATGGGAGGGGTCACTATTGGAGGGGCCACTATGGGAGGGGTCACTATGGGAGGGGCCACTATTGGTGGGGCCACTATGGGAGGGGTCACTATGGGAGGAGTTCCTATGGGAGGGGTCACTATGGGAGGGATCACTATAAGAGGGGCCACTATGGGAGGGGTCACTATGGGAGGGGTCATGGGAGGGGTCACTATGGGAGGGGTCACTAAGGAAGGGGTCACTATGGGAGGGGTCACTATGGGAGGGATCACTATGGGAGGGTTCACTATGGGAAGGGTCACTATTGGAGGGGCCACTATGGGAGGGGTCACTATGGGAGGGGTCACTATTGGAGAGGCCACTATGGGAGGGGTCACTATGGGAGGGGTCACTATTGGAGAGGCCACTATGGGAGGGGTCACTATGGGAGGGGTCACTATTGGTGGGGCCACTATGGGAGGGGTCACTATGGGAGGAGTTCCTATGGGAGGGGTCACTATGGGAGGGATCACTATAAGAGGGGCCACTATGGGAGGGGTCACTATGGGAGGGGTCATTATGGGAGGGGTCACTATGGGAGGGGTCACTAAGGAAGGGGTCACTATGGGAGGGGTCACTATGGGAGGGATCACTATGGGAGGGTTCACTATGGGAAGGGTCACTATTGGAGGGGCCACTATGGGAGGGGTCACTATGGGAGGGGTCACTATTGGAGAGGCCACTATGGGAGGGGTCACTATGGGAGGGGTCACTATTGGAGAGGCCACTATGGGAGGGGTCACTATGGGAGGGGTCCCTATGGGAGGGGTCACTATGGGAGGGATCACTATGGGAGGGGCCACTATGGGAGGGATCACTATGGGAGGGGTCACTATGGGAGGGGTCACTATGGGAGGGGTCACTATGGGAGGGGTCACTATGGGATGGGTCACTATTAGAGGGGCCACTATGGGAGGGGTCACTATGGGAGGGGTCACTATAGGAGGGGTCACTATTGGAGGGGCCACTATGGGAGGGGTCATTATGGGAGGGGTCACTATTGGAGGGGCCACTATGGGAGGGGTCACTATGCGAGGGGTCACTATGGGAGGGGTCACTATGGGAGGGGTCACTATTGGAGGGGTCACTATGGGAGGGATCACTATGGGAGGGGTTATTATGGGAGGGGTCACTATGGGAGGGGTCACTATTGGTGGGGCCACTATGGGAGGGGTCACTATGGGAGGAGTTCCTATGGGAGGGGTCACTATGGGAGGGATCACTATAAGAGGGGCCACTATGGGAGGGGTCACTATGGGAGGGGTCATTATGGGAGGGGTCACTATGGGAGGGGTCACTAAGGAAGGGGTCACTATGGGAGGGGTCACTATGGGAGGGATCACTATGGGAGGGTTCACTATGGGAAGGGTCACTATTGGAGGGGCCACTATGGGAGGGGTCACTATGGGAGGGGTCACTATTGGAGAGGCCACTATGGGAGGGGTCACTATGGGAGGGGTCACTATTGGAGAGGCCACTATGGGAGGGGTCACTATGGGAGGGGTCCCTATGGGAGGGGTCACTATGGGTGGGTTCACTATGGGAGGGGCCACTATGGGAGGGGTCACTATGGGAGGGGTCACTATGGGAGGGGTCACTATGGGAGGGGTCACTATGGGATGGGTCACTATTAGAGGGGCCACTATGGGAGGGGTCACTATAGGAGGGGTCACTATTGGAGGGGCCACTATGGGAGGGGTCATTATGGGAGGGGTCACTATTGGAGGGGCCACTATGGGAGGGGTCACTATGGGAGGGGTCACTATGGGAGGGGTCACTATGGGAGGGGTCACTATTGGAGGGGTCACTATGGGAGGGTCACTATGGGAGGGGTTATTATGGGAGGGGTCACTATAGGAGGGGTCACTATTGGAGGGGCCACTATGGGAGGGGTCATTATGGAAGGGGGCCACTATGGGAGGGGTCACTATGGGAGGGGTCACTATGGGAGGGGTCACTATTGGAGGGGTCACTATGGGAGGGGTCACTATGGGATGGGCAAGATATGTCAGTATACTATAACCTAAGACACTATACTACTTACATAAACCTGTTTTTGCAAATATATCAACGTGTGTGCTAGCATATATTAGTGTAAACAAACCATGGCACGGGTGGGGCTTGAACTCACGGCAAGTGAATCGTAAAGCTCCAAGCCAACGTGTACGCTGGTTTATCTGTGAGCGTGTTCTTACTATTTTGTGAGTAATACAGTAATGTTTCACCATTAATGGAATGCCTCATGGGAGGTGTGTGCACAGCCCATGGTTGTCTTCAAGAGGGAGCTGTACAGATACCTGAAGTCAGTGCCGGATCAGCCGAGCTGTGGTTCGTACGTTGGACTACGTGCGGCCAGCAGTAACAGCCTCGTTGATCAGGCCCTGATCCACCTGGAGGCCTGGTCATGGACCGGGCCACGGGGGCGTTGCTCCCCGGAATACCCTCCAGGTAGACGGCTAGTTTGTTGACAATACCGGGCTTGTGACAATACCACTTAATCTCAAGCTGATAGAGAGGAAATTTGAGCAGACCAATTTTTGAGGGGTCATGAGACAGAGTATAATGTTACCGTCACAACAAAGGTAAAGGTGAGTCACAAACCACGGTCGCGAGCCTCATCCTGAGTCCTGATTCACAACATGGAAGCTCCTACTACCACAAAAATAAGTTGTGTTGGGGATTTTTTGGGGTGACTAGGTTTTATCAATGTTTTTATTTAAATTTCCCTCATTTACTTATGTATATGCTTCACTAGAAAGTCTAAAGTATTAGTATGTTTGGGATGAGCAATATTAGAAAGCCTTTGAATATGTAAAGCCTAATGGAAATAAGTCACTCTGACTTTTTTGGGTTATCCCAGGTTCTCTACACATATACTGCTATGTATGATAATCTATGTAACTGTATTTGTGTATACCTGAATAAACTTACTAAAGCAACTGCTCTCCTTGGCTTCAATACTGTAGAGCCCAGATCTTAACATGCCTCTCGTTGTAGAGTCAGGTGCTGCTCTTCAAAAATTAGTGGCAGATATTTGGATCTGGGCACAGAGAAAGAGTTATTCGTTTTGATAATAACTTTCAAACACTTTGAGGTATACCTGGGTGCTATGTCTCACTCAGTACTGGCTTATTCAGTTAATAATCCTCTTTCATTTATAGCATGAAGAATACAAATACTGAGTTGATGCAAAGGGCCCTGACATTTTATCGTTGTAATCTGACAGTTCCACAAACATACCCTACTGGCTGACACATTATTAAGGTCACTTACAAATGTATAATACCTTGCATCATGGAAAATGTATGTGATACGTGTAATACCTAGTGTCAAGGAATAGTTAGATTCCGTGTAAATATGTGGTCATAACCGCCACTACATGCATACCACTAACCCACATTGTCTGCGTCATCATTTTACGGAGGGCGAAGCAGAATACTGACTCACAGAGCTTCCTCGTATGTTTAAGTCCGGGCGTCCACCACCACCTTATGGATTACTGACTGGAGGTTACCTGGAGGTTATTCCGGGGATCAACGCCCCCGCGGCCCGGTCCATGACCAGGCCTCCCGATGGATCAGGGCCTGATCAACTAGGCTGTTACTGCTGGCCGCACGCAGTCCAACGTACGAGCCACAGCCCGGCTGATCCGGCACTGACTTTAGGTATCTGTCCAGCTCTCTCTTGAAGGCAGCCAGGGGTTTATTGGCAATTCCCCTAATGCTTGATGGGAGGCTGTTGAACAGTTTTGGGCCCTGGACACTTATGGTGTTTTCTCTTAGTGTACCAATGGCGCCCCTACTTTTTATTGGGAGACACTTTCAAAGCAATTAGATTTTACTAGTGTATAGCCACAGATAATTAAATTATCTACCAGGAATTTTGCAATTATTATGTAAACTATTGTAATTTATAAGAATTCTTCCTTGACACCCTTAAAATATATTCTTGTTTCAGCTACAGATAATTTATCTACCAACAATTTTGCAATTATAATTATTTATATAAGAAATCATTTCTGACACCCTTAAAATTAATTCTTGCTTCTACTTTAAGAAAGGTGTCATGGTGCCACAGAGCTGCTCAAAACTATTGACACCCAGATCCAGGCAGATAACACAACACAGATCCTGACTCGCATGCAACACATGTGACACACAATTGCATGCCCCAGCGTCTCAATGTCACAGAATCTCAGTTGCAGCAGGAAGCAAACAGGTTTGCCTGGCTGATTGACATGTGATTCAGAACGGTTTAAAGCATTTTCTAACATGCCTCATCTCATGTTTTTAGCTAAAATACCTAAATTATCTCACTTTTAATCGAAACTGCTGGGGAACACAAGCCCAATCATATTATTTTATATCAAGTATTAAACATTAATTGTTTTGTAACCATTTACATACATCACAAAATAATGTGGAGAGAGAGACATAGGTAACGCATATTGTATCTTCCTTCCAAGGGGAGACACCTTCCTGCAGCCTGTATCTTTCATCAAAGGGGAGATATCTTCCTGCAGCCTGTATCTTCCTTCCAAGGGGAGATACCTTTCTGCAGCCTGTATCTTCCTTCAAACGGGAAATATCTTTCTACAACCCTGTACCATGTTACAACTGCACTGTAAGCTGTAACAGGACGTACACCCACTCGATGGCCAGCTGAGACCCATACACAGTAGAAAGAGCATTGAGGACCTCTTCCCAGGTTTTTGTGGCATCCCCTCGGGGATTTTAACTAAATGTAAACACATGCCCTGACTTTTGCAGGTCAACGTTTAAATGAGCATCCTGACATACAAACCAATATAATTTTTTTTTTTTGCTTGGCTACCATAGTGGGCTAGCTACTCATCTCTCACTATTCTTCAAGGATGAAGAGATGATTGATATCATATCTGATCTTTGCTGGTTAGGATAGTCAGTGTTTTTCATGTTTTACGTATTATGCAGCAATATTAAATTTTGGATGTTTCTTTTTTCCTTCCATATATCTTACGCAAATGTTTAATGCTTTAAGATATATTTTTTAAATGTAATTCACAATAAAGCTTGAAAGTCAGCGGGTCTTGTCCAGTTGGTGACCCGACGAAGGTATCCCAGATGTGTCTGTTTAGTTATTACTATGACTTGAGGAGAGCCGGTTGTTGACTCAGGCGGGCGTGTGTGAAAACATCTGACTGAATACAAAGTTGCAGCGGCTCTGTGGACCTCCAACTCCCACACCATTTTATCATAATGCAAATGGCTTTTTGTTAACTAATTTTTTTCAAATGCATTCATCTTTAGTACATGTTTGTCTGGTGTAGGAGTGGCGAATCCCTCCATGTATGACACATTATGGTAAGGAAATGTGGCTTATCTTTAACCTGTGTCAACATGTTGATAGCTGGTGATGGTAGCGTAGCTGATAATACCTGTCACATGTTTGTAAAGGCTTTATTCAGTGCATAAAGCCATTATACGATGCATAAAGGCATTGTACAATGTATGAAGACACACACAGTGTATACACAGAGCTAGATCAACCCTCTCTACATATTTCCAGGTCAACAAACAATGACTACTACAATGTAAGGTGTAAAAAGCTATTATCTATGAATAATCATAAAATTAAATTTTGAAATTTATTTTTCTTTATTTATTTTTTTTTTTTTTGTTGGGGGATTCAAAGGGTAGATGAATGTTCGTTTTTTTTTTCTGGTGGGGAGGGGGGGGTTTAGGGTTTCGCGTCCGTAACCCAATTTACCCCATATTCTCTTCACTCCGTACATTGCGTTACAACATACAGCCCAATTTTCAGAAACGTAATCCGCACGTTATATAGGAGTCTACTGTATTAAAGCTTTGTTTTTATGTACTGTATTCTCTGAGGCATATTTATATATATATATATATATATATATATATATATATATATATATATATATATATATATATATATATTTGGTGTAAGAGGTGTTGCCCATGAGGTTTGGAGTGAGATATGAGTCTCATGGTAGAGGGATGATGTATGCCAGTATGCCATAACCTACCTGAGGTGCCTTTTGATTCCGTGTGTACAGCTCACCTTAGGGGCTGGCCCGGTGGCCTGGTGGCTAAAGCTCCCGCTTCACACACGGAGGGCCCGGGTTCGATTCCCGGCGGGTGGAAACATTTCGACACGTTTCCTTACACCTATTGTCCTGTTCACCTAGCAGCAAATAGGTACCTGGGTGTTAGTCGACTGGTGTGGGTCGCATCCTGGGGGACAAGATTAAGGACCCCAATGGAAATAAGTTAGACAGTCCTCGATGACGCACTGACTTTCTTGGGTTATCCTGGGTGGCTAACCCTCCGGGGTTAAAAATCCGAACGAAATCTTATCAAGGTTAAAATCCCTTTTCCTTACAACTGTAAGGGTTGAAGCATCAGGCTAACCTTGCATGGCTTCTACCTTCATCTGTTATTATGCTTAACAGTTCGCCAACAGGCGAAATTATTTACATTGTCTCTACGTCCACAGCAGGACTCGAACCTGCAAACTCTGTATCAGAGTATACAGTATTTTACCACGGAGTAACCGGGCAGGGGTCTGGCTCTGTGGTAAAGTACTGTGTACCCTGATACAAGGTTTGCAGGTTCGAGTCCTGCTGTGGACGTAGAGACAATGTTTGTAAATCTGTTATTATATTGCACCAGTTTCGTAGAATAATAACATGAGAGAGGATACCAGAAAGGGATCGAAATATATAGATTAATTAATCTTCTGAGCTTCTGTCTCCATGTGGGTTATTATTGAGAACTGATGAGTGTTTATTACACTTTAGTTACCCATAAGAACGTAAGAAAAAAGGAGCACTGCAGCAGCCCTACTGGCCCATGCTACGAAGTAAAAGTCACACCTTCATGGTGCTAACTTCCACGGGAATTAACACCATGGGATTAACACCATGGGAGTTAACACCATGATCCAGACCATTTAGCTGAACTTTTCTCCAGGCTGAGGGACTGACCACCTCCAAGACTGATGGACTGATTACATCAACATTTCACTACCACACCTGCTGCTTCTATATTTGACTGAAGAAGTCTACTGTGTAGGCGACACGTTTCAGCAATAAAGATGTTCAGCTGTTGCACATGTGTCTTAATCAACTCACTCTCTCTTGACCTTTACTTCCCATCATCACCTTCATCACGTGTGCTCAAGAGTACTGCTCATTCCTTGAGGATGATGGTGATGTAAGTTGCAGTGACTTGCAGGTGTTTCCCTCAGTGACTCACATGTGTTTCCCCTCAGTGATTCACAGGTGTTTCCCCTCAGTGATTCACAGGTGTTTCCCTTCAGTGATTCACAGGTGTTCCCCTCAGTGACTCACAGGTGTTTCCCCTCAGTGATTCACAGGTGTTTCCCTTCAGTGATTCACAGGTGTTTCCCTCAATGACTCACAGGTGTTTCCCCTCAGTGATTCACAGGTGTTTCCCTTCAGTGATTCACAGGTGTTTCCCCTCAGTGATTCACAGGTGTTCCCCTCAGTGATTCACAGGTGTTTTCCCTCAGTGATTCACAGGTGTTTACCCTCAGTGATTCACAGGGTTTCCCCTCAGTGATTCACAGGTGTTTCCCCTCCGTGATTCACAGGTGTTCCCACCTCAGTGATTCATAGGTGGCATTCCCTCCCTGACTCACAGATATTCACCTCAGTGATAAACAGCTGTTTCCCCTCAGTGACCAACAGTGACCCACATTGAATCACAAGTGGGGTTCCCCTCTATGAGCCACTGTGTTCTCTGATATTTTCCCTCAGGGGGTCAAGAGCTGGAATTCCGTGTCTACTGAACGCCTGTGTCACGACGACGACCACACACTGCCTCAACATCTGTGTCACAAGGACGAACATACACACTACCTCAACACCTGTGTCACGAGGACGACCAAACACACTGCCGCAACTCTTGCGTCACGAAGACGACCACACACACTGCCTCAACACCTGCGTCACGAAGACGACCACACACACACACTGCCTCAACACCAGTGTCACGACGACGACCACACACTGCCTCAACACCAGTGTCACAACGACGACCACATACACTACCTCAACACCTGTGTCACGAGGACGATCACACACACACAGCCTCAACACCTGTGTCACGAGGACGACCACACAAGCACTGCCTTAACACCTGTGTCACGAAGACGACCACACACATTGCCTCAACACCTGTATCACGAGGATACTCACAAGCACTGCCTCAACACCTGTATCACGAAGACGACCACACACACAGCCTCAACACCTGTATCAGGAGGATACTCACAAGCACTGCCTCGACACCTGTATCACGAAGACGACCACACACCCACAGCCTCATCACCTGTGTCACGAGGACGACCACACAAGCACTGCCTCAACACCTGTGTCACGATGACGACCACACACTGTCAACAAGCAAGACAAAGCAGAGATATGCCAGGGTGATAACCACTTCCCCCTCACACTTCCCCTCAGCCTCAGGCTCTCTCCCCTCGCTTCACCCCTCGTGGGATGGAAACAAAGCTCGGGGAACATGTGTTGGTTGCCCTTGACGAGGACACGCAGGTGGTGGTGGTAGGAGGGGGTGGTGGTTGTGGTGGAGGGGTAAGGCTTTAGTGGTAGTATTGGATGGTGATGGAGGGGGGTTGCTGGTGGCTGTGGTGGAGGCATTAGTACTGGTGGTAGAACACACACACACACACGGGGCCAGGAGATATGACTCGACCTCTTCAGCCACAATTGGGTAGGCGAGTACTCACACACACACACACACACACACACACACACACACACACACACACATTATCTCTCACTGTACACAGAGGTGTGTGTGTGTTTGTGTCAGTGTATATTACACCGAGAAGAGTAACTATGTATATGCACCAAGAGATAAATATCTCGGGGACAGGAGCTGTGAATCGACCCCTGCAACCACAAATTGGTGTGTACACACACACACACACACACACACACACACACACACACACACACACACACACACACACACACAGTGTTACCATCTCTGTTACAACGTAAACATCTATAAACATTACTTCGCGAAACTTAAGCACAGTAAACACAGCAACTATTCACATACACAACAAAAACAAACACGTCCACTCACGTGCATGGGCAAGGTGGGCATGGGCAAGGTGGGCATGGGCAAGGTGGGCATGGGCAAGGGCAAGGTGGGCATGGGCAAGGTGGGCATGGGCAAGGTGGACATGGGCAAAGTGGGCATGGGCAAAGTGGGCATGGGCAAGGTGGGCATGGGCAAGGTGGGCATGGGCAAGGTGAGCATGGGCAAGGTGGGCATGGGCAAGGTGAGCATGGGCAAGGTGGGCATGGGCAAGGTGGGCATGGGCAAGGTGGGCATGGGCAAGGTGGGCATGGGCAAGGTGGGCAGAGAAGCATAAGACGAGGAGGGGTAAAAAAGAGTATGGGAAAGAGAAAAGGCAAAGAACATAAGAAAGAAGGAACACTGCAACAGGCCTACTGACCCATGCGGAGCAGGTCCATGTCCCCCCCCGGATAAGACCAATGACCCACCCCCCGGATTATCCCAATGACCCACCCAGTCTGGTCATCCCCACTCAAGGATGGAGCACTGTACCAGACCATCAGCACAAGCTAGTCAGGTCTAACTCACACCCACCCATGTATTTATCTAACCTATTTTTAAAACTATGCAACGTTTTAGCCTCAATAACTGTACTCGGGAGTTTGTTCCACTCATCCACAACTCTATTACCAAACAGTGCTTTCCTATATCCTTCCTGAATCTGAATTTTTCCAACTTGAAACCATTGCTGCGAGTCCTGTCTTGGCTGGAAATTTTCAGCACGCTATTTACATCCCTTTTATTTATTCCTGTTTTCCATTTATACACCTCGATCATATCCCCCCTAATTCTACGCCTTTCGAGAGAGTGCAGATTCAGGGCCCTCAGTCTATCCTCATAGGGAAGATTTCTGATACATGGGATCATCTTTGTCATCCTCCTTTGTACGTTTTCCAGAGCATTTATATCCATTCTGTAATACGGTGACCAGAACTGAGCAGCATAGTCTAAATGAGGCCTAACCAAGGATATATAGAGTTGAAGAACAACCTGAGGACTTCTATTGTTTATGCTTCTAGATACGAAGCCAAGAATTCTGTTAGCTTTATTGCGAACACTAATGCACTGTTGTCTTGGTTTTAGGTTACTGCTAACCAGAACTCCTAAATCCTATTCGCAATCGGTAGTATTAAGATCTACATTATTTAGTTTATATGTGGCATGGTTATTTAACTGTCCAACATTTAGAACTTTGCATTTGTCAATATTAAACTGCATCTGCCACTTCTCCGACCATTGCGTCAGTCTATTCAAATCATCCTGGAGTGCTCTAATGTCCTCATTAGAATGAATTGGACGGCCTATTTTGGTGTCATCAGCAAATTTGCTTATGTCGCTATTTATTCCCTCATCTATGTCGTTTATGTAAATAGAGAGAGAGAGAGAGAGAGAGAGAGAGAGAGAGAGAGAGAGAGAGAGAAAGCAGCAACTTCACTCTGGCTGTACCCTTCTCCAGAACATCACTCCATCTGAGATCATGTATACCCAGGATGACTCGAGTATGGAACACATTCGTACATCATAATGATGTCAACGAGATAAAGTCAGTTGATCAAATGAAAATGCTGGCCCACAGATGGCTCCAACTTCATCCTGTTCCGTACTTGTATGTCTCATAACAATAAAAATGTTTTCAAATGAGCTGATGTAGGTAACAGCTCTTAGCTTGCCAATAAAGTTAGGAATCCTTAACCTGTAAATAGGTTGTCAATAAAGCTAGGGATCCTTAACCTTGTCAAACCCTGTGTAAGAGAGAGAGAGAGAGAGAGAGAGAGAGAGAGAGAGATGGGGAAAGGCTGCAATCGTTTTCCTTTAGGAAGAATGTTACATTGCATACACAGGTCCAAGGGCCTGTGACAGTGACAAAGTGCGCAGATGATGCCTATGCACACGTGCAAAGACCCGGGCTCAGACAAACGCACAAGAGCGCATGCACAAGAACAAGTCTGGAGAAACTATACTGGCAGCCATGAAAGATATTACAAGTAAATATACACAAATAACCCGCAGGACCATTATGTACAATATACTAAGAAATATTGACAGATCAAATGTGCCACAAAGAAACGGGAAGCACTTCTCCAGCCACACTGTGGCTGCGAACTGGAAAAACTTCAGCGAGGACCTAAGTGTAAGATCAGTCCCTGAGTAAGTAGAGCCTACGTAAAACATTCTTCGAGTATACAGAGTCAACTTGGAGCCCACAGCCAGCAAGACAAGTAAGCTAGAGCATGCAGAGTCAACTTATAGCCGTTAGTAAGGCGATTAAACAAGAGTATGTTGAGTCAGTTTGGAGCCCACAGTTAACATGGACAATAAACTAGAGAAAGTTTGCCACCGGGTTGGTACAAGACTGATAAACAAAAGCTACTAAAAAGACTAGTGACCAGCACGAGGAAGAAGTTTATACGTAAGATACCTAACTGTTTGACATGTATCTTACTTAACAACTCGTCTGTATTGTATACTGTTATCACGAGGAAAATAGAGAGAGAAGTTTAACTAAATACATCGCTATACGACCCATTTATATTTACCGATTTGTGAATAAAATAATAAAATATTGTAGGGTTTTTACTTTAAAAACATCAAGCCTTTAAAAGCAAATACAAAACAGGCCATTTCAAGCTGCCGAAAATTAAAATGGCGGGCCCAAGAGCTGGGTCATGCCGTGATAACACTTTGATCGTGCAGTCATGCCACTTTAAAGGTGGCAAGTTATTCCTATAACGAAGTAGAAACCGGTTAACTGCCGACCCAACTAGTTATTGTTTAATGTTTGAAGCCTAACGACTACAACATTATCAACTTAAACAATGATATCAAATATAATTTAATCCCTAAAAAGAAGAGACGTAGAGGAAGGACAAAGGGAAAGATCAGTAGACACGTAGGAGGGACAAAGGGCAAGACAGCAGACGAAAAGGAAGGACAAAGGGAAGGATCAGTAGACACGTAGGAGGGACAAAGGGCAAGACAGCAGACGAAGAGGAAGGACAAAGGGGAGTGACACTGAGCCAAATCTTGTGCAACATTTCCCCTTGTTGACTCCTAGGAAGCTCGACCATTCACAGTTAATTCACCACAGGTCAAGTAAACCTCACATTTACCATTGTAAAGTTCACATCTTAAATACCAGTCACTTACAACTGGCTGTCAGCCAGAGGGCGCCGCTGCTTGGCCGACTGTCTGCAAGTATGTGTGGGAGTCTCAGCAACAACTGACAGTTATTCATTTATTATACACTAATCAAAACTCCCAAAAATTATCATCGTTTCCACGAATCCTTGATAACAGTGATAAGATCTTGATTTAAGGAACTAAATTTAGTCGCCTCCTATCCCCCAGGCTCTGTACGATTACTGTTATCACGGATGACCCAGCTCTTGGGCCCACCATTTTAATTTTCGGAAGCTTAAGATGGCTTCCTTATTTATAAAATCCTGCAGATATTATGCTCTTATATTTAACTGAAACAGTGAATGAGGAAAAGAAACTGATGATTCAAATGCTCTTAGTGAAGCACACACACACACACACACACACACACACACACACACACACACACACACACACTTGGTCAAGCACGTCAAGAAGTTAGAGAAAGTATAAAGGTTTGTAACAAGGCTAGTTCCAGAGCTCGGGGGAATGTCGTACGAGGAAAGGTTAAGGGAAATCGGACTGACGACACTGGAGGACAGGAGGGTCAGGGGAGACATGATAACGACATACAAGATACTGCGGGGAATAGACAAGGTGGACAGAGACAGGATGTTCCAGAGAGGGGACACAGAAACAAGGGGTCACAACTGGAAGCTGAAGACTCAGACAAGTCACAGGGACGTTAGGATGTATTTCTTCAGTCATAGTGGAGGCAGGAACCATACATAGTTTTAAGAAGAGGTATGACAAAGCTCAGGAAGCAGAGAGGGAGAGGACCTAGTAGCGATCAGTGAAGAGGCGGGGCCAGGAGCTGAGTCTCGACCCCTGCAACACAATTAGGTGAGTACACACACACACAAAAAAAAAACACACACACCTGACGAGTCTGGAAGACAGGAGAGTTAGGGGGGATATGATAACGACATATAAAATACTGAGAGGTATAGACAAGGTGGACAGAGACAGGATGTTTCAGAGATGGGACACAGTAACAAGGGGTCACAGTTCGAAGTTGAAGACTCAGATGAACCACAGGGATGTTAGGAAGTATTTCTTCAGTCACAGAGTTGTCAGGAAGTGGAATAGTCTGGCAAGTGATGTAGTGGAGGCAGGTTCCATACATAGCTTTAAGAAGAGGTATGCGGAAGCTCACGGAGCGGGAAGAGTGACCGGATAGCGGCCAGTTGAAGAGGCGGGGCCAGGAGCTATGAATCGACCCTCCGCAACCACAACTAGGTGAGTACACACACACACACACACACACACACACACACACACACACACACACACACACACACACACACACACATATGACTCGACCCCTGCAATCACAAATAGGTGAGTACAAAGAAACTAGGGATTCTATATCATTCTCTACCTAAAATTAGGAACACAACAAGAAGAGACAAGAATATAAAGACAGATAAAATATTCAGCATCAGGCGACCAGGACCAGGGAACACAGAAGGTAGGAACCAGTACTAGGGAACACAGAAGGTAGGAACCAGTACTAGGGAACACAGAAGGTAGGAACCAGTACTAGGGAACACAGAAGGTAGGAACCAGTACTAGGGAACACAGATGGTAGGAACCAGTACTAGGGAACACAGAAGGTAGGAACCAGTACTAGGGAACACAGAAGGTAGGAACCAGTACTAGGGAACACAGAAGGTAGGAACCAGTACTAGGGAACACAGAAGGTAGGAACCAGTACTGGGGAACACAGAAGGTAGGAACCAGTACTAGGGAACACAGAAGGTAGGAACCAGTACTAGGGAACACAGAAGGTAGGAACCAGTACTAGGGAACACAGAAGGTAGGAACCAGTACTAGGGAACACAGAAGGTAGGAACCAGTACTAGGGAACACAGATGGTAGGAACCAGTACTAGGGAACACAGAAGGTAGGAACCAGTACTAGGGAACACAGAAGGTAGGAACCAGTACTAGGGAACACAGAAGGTAGGAACCAGTACTAGGGTACACAGAAGGTAGGAACCAGTACTAGGGAACACAGAAGGTAGGAACCAGTACTAGGGAACACAGAAGGTAGGAACCAGTACTAGGGTACACAGAAGGAAGGAACCAGTACTAGGGTACACAGATGGTAGGAACCAGTACTAGGGTACACAGAAGGTAGGAACCAGTACTAGGGAACACAGAAGGTAGGAACCAGTACTAGGGAACACAGAAGGTAGGAACCAGTACTAGGGTACACAGAAGGTAGGAACCAGTACTAGGGAACACAGAAGGTAGGAACCAGTACTAGGGAACACAGAAGGTAGGAACCAGTACTAGGGTACACAGAAGGTAGGAACCAGTACTAGGGTACACAGATGGTAGGAACCAGTACTAGTGAACACAGAAGGTAGGAACCAGTACTAGGGAACACAGATGGTAGGAACCAGAACTAGGGAACACAGATGGTAGGAACCAGTACTAGGGAACACAGATGGTAGGAACCAGTACTAGGGAACACAGATGGTAGGAACCAGTACTAGGGTACACAGATGGTAGGAACCAGTACTAGGGTACACAGATGGTAGGAACCAGTACTAGGGTACAAATAAGGTAGGAACCAGTACTAGGGAACACAGATGGTAGGAACCAGTACTAGGGTACACAGATGGTAGGAACCAGTACTAGGGTACACAGATGGTAGGAACCAGTACTAGGGTACACAGAAGGTAGGAACCAGTACTAGGGAACACAGATGGTAGGAACCAGTACTAGGGTACACAGATGGTAGGAACCAGTACTAGGGTACACAGATGGTAGGATCCAGTACTAGGGTACACAGAAGGTAGGAACCAGTACTAGGGTACACAGAAGGTAGGAACCAGTACTAGGGAACACAGATGGTAGGAACCAGTACTAGGGTACACAGATGGTAGGAACCAGTACTAGGGTACACAGATGGTAGGAACCAGAACTAGGGTACACAGAAGGTAGGAACCAGTACTAGGGAACACAGATGGTAGGAACCAGTACTAGGGTACACAGATGGTAGGAACCAGTACTAGGGTACACAGATGGTAGGAACCAGTACTAGGGTACACAGATGGTAGGAACCAGTACTAGGGTAAACAGATGGTAGGAACCAGTACTAGGGTACACAGATGGTAGGAGCCAGTACTAGGGTACACAGATGGTAGGAACCAGTACTAGGGTACACAGATGGTAGGAACCAGTACTAGGGTACACAGATGGTAGGAACCAGTACTAGGGTACACAGATGGTAGGAACCAGTACTAGGGTACACAGATGGTAGGAGCCAGTACTAGGGTACACAGATGGTAGGAACCAGTACTAGGGTACACAGATGGTAGGAACCAGTACTAGGGTACACAGATGGTAGGAACCAGTACTAGGGAACACAGATGGTAGGAACCAGTATTAGGGTACACAGGTGGTAGGAACCAGTACTAGGGTACACAGATGGTAGGAACCAGTACTAGGGTACACAGATGGTAGGAACCAGTACTAGGGTACACAGATGGTAGGAACCAGTACTAAGGTACACAGATGGTAGGAACCAGTACTAGGGTACACAGATGGTAGGAACCAGTACTAGGGTACACATATGGTAGGAACCAGTACTAGGGTACACAGATGGTAGGAACCAGTACTAGGGTACACAGATGGTAGGAACCAGTACTAGGGTACACAGATGGTAGGAACCAGTACTAGGGTACACAGATGGTAGGAAACAGCACTAGAGTACACAGATGGTAGGAGCCAGTACTAGGGTACACAGATGGTAGGAACCAGTACTAGGGTACACAGATGGTAGGAACCAATATTAGGGAACACAGATGGTAGGAATCAGTACTAGGGTACACAGATGGTAGGAACCAGTACTAGGGTACACAGATGGTAGGAACCAGCACTAGGGTACACAGATGGTAGGAACCAGTACTAGGGTACACAGATGGTAGGAACCAGTACTAGGGTACACAGATGGTAGGAACCAGTACTAGGGTACACAGATGGTAGGAACCAGTACTAGGGTACACAGATGGTAGGAACCAGTACTAGGGTACACAGATGGTAGGAACCAGTACTAGGGTACACAGATGGTAGGAACCAGTACTAGGGTACACAGATGGTAGGAACCAGTACTAGGGTACACAGATGGTAGGAACCAGTACTAGGGTACACAGATGGTAGGAACCAGCACTAGGGTACACAGATGGTAGGAACCAGTACTAGGGTACACAGATGGTAGGAACCAGTACTAGGGTACACAGGTGGTAGGAACCAGTACTAGGGAACACAGATGGTAGGAACCAGTACTAGGGTACACAGATGGTAGGAACCAGTACTAGGGTACACAGATGGTAGGAACCAGTACTAGGGTACACAGATGGTAGGAACCAGTACTAGGGTACACAGATGGTAGGAACCAGTACTAGGGTACACAGATGGTAGGAACCAGTACGAGGGTACAGAGATGGTAGGAACCAGTACTAGGGTACACAGATGGTAGGAACCAGTACTAGGGTACACAGATGGTAGGAACCAGTACTAGGGTACACAGATGGTAGGAACCAGTACTAGGGTACACAGATGGTAAGAACCAATACTAGGGTACACAGATGGTAGGAACCAGTACTAGGGTACACAGATGGTAGGAACCAGTACTAGGGAACACAGATGGTAGGAACCAGTAGTAGGGTACACAGATGGTAGGAACCAGTACTAGGGTACACAGATGGTAGGAACCAGTACTAGGGTACACAGATGGTAGGAACCAGTACTAGGGTACACAGATGGTAGGAACCAGTACTAGGGCACACAGATGGTAGGAACCAGTACTAGGGAACACAGATGGTAGGAACCAGTACTAGGGTACACAGATGGTAGGAACCAGTACTAGGGTAAAAAGATGGTAGGAACCAGTACTAGGGTACACAGATGGTAGGAACCAGTACTAGGGAACACAGATGGTAGGAACCAGTACTAGGGTATACAGATGGTAGGAACCAGTACTAGGGTACACAGATGGTAGGAACCAGTACTAGGGAACACAGATGGTAGGAATAAGTACTAGGGTACACAGATGGTAGGAACCAGTACTAGGGTACACAGAAGGTAGCAACCAGTACTAGGGTTCACAGATGGTAGGAACTAGTACTCGGGTACACAGATGGTAGGAACCAGTACTAGGGTACACAGATGGTAGGAACCAGTACTAGGGTACACAGAAGGTAGGAACCAATACTAGGGTACACAGAAGGAAGCGACCAGTACTAGGGTACACAGATGGTAGGAACCAGTACTAGGGTACACAGAAGGTAGGAACCAGTACTAGGGTACACAGATGGTAGGAACCAGTACTAGGGTACACAGAAGGTAGGAACCAGTACTAGGGTATACAGATGGTAGGAACCAGTACTAGGGTACACAGAAGGTAGGAACCAGTACTAGGGTACACAGATGGTAGGAACCAGTACTAGGGTACACAGAAGGTAGGAACTAGTACTAGGGTACACAGAAGGTAGGAACCAGTACTAGAGTACACAGATGGTAGGAACCAGTACTAGGGTACACAGATGGTAGGAACCAGTACTAAGGTACGCAGATGGTATGAACCAGTACTAGGGTACACAGATGGTAGGTACTAGTACTAGGGTACATAGATGGTAGGAACCAGTACTAGGGTACACAGATGGTAGGAACCAGTACTAGGGTACACAGATGGTAGGAACCGGTACTAGGGTACACAAATGGTAGGAACCAGTACTAGGGTACACAGAAGGTAGGAACCAGTACTAGGGTACACAGAAGGTAGGAACCAGTACTAGGGTACACAGATGGTAGGAACCAGTACTAGGGTACACAGATGGTAGGAGCCAGTACGAGGGTACACAGATGGTAGGAACCAGTACTAGAGTACACAGATGGTAGGAACCAGTACTAGGGTACACAGATGGTAGGAACCAGTACTAAGGTACGCAGATGGTAGGAACCAGTACTAGGGTACACAGATGGTAGGTACTAGTACTAGGGTACATAGATGGTAGGAACCAGTACTAGGGTACACAGAAGGTAGGAACCAGTACTAGGGTACACAGATGGTAGGAACCAGTACTAGGGTACACAGATGGTAGGAACCAGTACTAGGATACACAGATGGTAGGAACCAGTACCAGGGAACACAGATGGTAGGAACCAGTACTGGAGAACACAGATGGTAGGAACCAGTACTAGGGAACAGAGGTGGTAGGAACCAGGACTAGGGGACACAGATGATAGGAACCAGTACTAGGGAACACAGATGGTAGGAACCAGTACAAGGGAAAACAGATGGTAGGAACCAGCACTAGGGAACACAGATGGTAGGAATCAGTACTAGGGAACACAGATGGTAGGAACCAGTACTAGGGAACACAGATGGTAGGAATCAGTACTAGGGAACACAGATGGTAGGAACCAGTACTAGGGAGCACAAATGGTAGGAACCGGAACTAGGGAACACAAATGGTAGGAATCTATACTAGGGAACACAGTAGGAACCAGGATTAGGGAACACATGTGGCAGGAACCAGGAACAGGGAACATAGACGGTAGGAACCAATACTAAAGAACACAGATGGTAGGAACCAGTACTACGGCACACATGTGGCAGGAACCAGGACTAGGGAACACAGGTGGTAGGAACCAGGACTAGGGAACACAGGTGATAGGAACCAGTAGTATAGAACACAGTTGGTAGGAACCAGGAACAGGGAACACAGATTGTAGGAACCAGTATTAGGGAACACAGATGGTAAGAACCACAACTAGGGAACACAGAAGGTAGGAACCAGTATTAGGGAACACAGATGGTAAGAACCAGAACTAGGGAACACAGAATGTAGGAACCGATACTAGGAAACACATGTGGTAGGCACCGGGACTAAGGAACACAGATAGGAGGAACCAGTACTAGGGTACACAGATGGTAGTTCGGCTCCAGATTAATAATAAAGGCAAGGTGAAAGCAGCCGAGAAGTTACCATAATATAAATACAGAGATTAGAACCACTCACGAGTTTAAAGGTAAACACAAGAGGAGACACATCACGTTTGTAAACAAGAACCCAAGAACTGCAGCTAAGTAAACACGGGCACAAGCAGTGGCAGAAAAAACTAATAGTCTCACCACTACCCTTGCAGCATATCTCTCCCTTCATTGCTACCTCTGCAGCAAATCTCTCTCCCCTCACTGTTACCCCTGCAGCACATCTCTCTCCCCTCACTGTTACCCCTGCAGCATATATCTCTCCCCTCACTACTACCCCTGCAGCATATATCTCTCCCCTCACTACTCATGCAGCATATCTCTCTCCCCTCACTGCTAAAGCAGCATATCCCTCCCCTCACTACTACCCCTGCATCATATATCTCTCCCCTCACTACAACCCCCTTTTTTTTACACAGGGTTTGGCAAGGTTAAGGATCCCTAGCTTTATTGACAAGCTATTTACAGGTTAAGGATTCCTAACTTTATTGGCAAGCTAAGAGCTGTTACCTACATCAGCTCATTTGAAAGCATTTTTATTGTTATGAGACATACAAGTAGGGAACAGGATGAAGTTGGAGCCATCTGTGGGCCAGCATTTTCATTTGATCAACTGACTTTATCTCGTTGACATCATTATGCTGTACGAATGTGTTCCATACTCGAGTCATCCTGGGTATATATGATCTCAGATGGAGTGATGTTCTGGAGAAGGGTACAGCCAGAGTGAAGTTGCTGCTTTCTGCCCGTCTTGTGGCATAAAAGCTTGTTTCATGCTGTCCTCTAAGTGGATCCAAGTGTGGTACTTTGACAATATTGGCCTTGTACATAACAGTAAGGCCACCCACATCCCTCCTATGTTGAAGGCTCTGCTGAAATGACAGATCTACCCAGGATGGGTCCAGGCGAGAGATAAGACGTCTTGCTCTGTTCTCTACTCTGTCAAGCAGTCGCAGATGAGAGGGGGGGGCAGGCAAACCAAGAAAGTGGAGCATACTCAAGGTGCGAGCGTACTTGTGCCTCGTACAGAATCTTGCAACCCCTATTGTCAAGTAGATGCAAGATACAGCGAAGTGCTGTAAGTTTCCTGGCTGCCTTGTTTGCAAGATTTACAACATGGTTCTTCATGGTTAGTTTGGAGTCAAATTTCACCCCAAGGATATCAACTTCTTCTCCAGGTGCCAACACCCTCCCATTCATCCTTACTACTGCACCAGCATTACCATCATGGTGCCTAGAGACGATCATCATTTGCGTTTTCTCAGGTGCAAATGTTACTTGCCATCTATTTCCCCAAGCTGATATAGCTCTTAGCTGGTGATTGATGTAGCTTAGAGCAGCTGGCATTTCTTCTCTTGGATAAGTGAATGTCAGTGTGCAGTCGTCTGCATATACATGTGATTCTGGGATGAGATGAAGAAGGTCGTTGAAGTAGACATTCCATAACAATGGTCCCAGCACGTTTCCTTGTGGAACACTTGCCCCAATAGGATGTCTTGCTGATTCCGTTCCATTGAGAACTACACTTAGAGATCTACCATGAAGGTAATCACTGAGGAGACATAGCGTAGAGCCTGCAATTCCCAGTGCTTGAAGTTTTGCTAAGAGGCCCTGGTGCCACACCCGGTCGCCTGCAGCATATGTCTCTCCTCTCACTACTCATGCAGCATATCTTTCTCCCCTCACTACTCCTGCAGCATATCTCTCCCCTCACTACTACCCCTGCAGCATATCTCTCTCCCCTCACTACTCATGCAGCATATCTCACTCCCCTCACTACTAGCCCTGCAGCATATCTCTCTCCCCTCACTACTCATGCAGCATATCTCTCTCCCCTCACTACTGCCCCTGGAGCATATCTCTCCCCTCACTACTACCCTTGCAGCACCTCCCTCCCCTCATACTCCCAGACCTATGCTAGGTCAAGCGCCCACTCATAGGTCAGCGGTGTGGGTCCCCTCACAGCATGCCAAGTAAATACTCCCACAACGAGGGGAGAACTGGGGCATTAGCGGTGGGGGAGTAGAGAGGGGATAATGAAAGAAGGGAAAGCGAATATAGGTAGGGGGGGAAGAGAATATTGCAATGGGAGAAATGGGAAGTACAGAGAATGAAGAGTAGATGGAGAGAAAGAGAGGTTACCTGGAGGTTATTCCGGGGATCAACGCCCCCGCGGCCCGGTCCATGACCAGGCCTCCCGATGGATCAGGGCCTGATCAACTAGGCTGTTACTGCTGACCGCACGCAGTCCAACGTACGAGCCACAGGCCGGCTGATCCGGCACTGACTTTAGGTATCTGTCCAGCTCTCTTTTGAAGGCAGCCAGGGGCTTATTGACAATTCCCCTAATGCTTGATGGGAGGCTGTTGAACAGTTTTGGGCCCCGGACACTTATGGTGTTTTCCTTTAGTGTACCAATGGCGTCCCTACTTTTTACTGGGGGCATTTTGCATCGCCTGCCCAGTCTTTTACTTTCGTAGGGAGTGATTTCTGTGTGCAGATTTGGAACCATTCCTTCCAAGATTTTCCAAGTGTAGATTATGATATATCTCTCCCTCCTGCGTTCCAACGAGTACAAGTCAAGTGCTTCCAAGCGTTCCCAGTAGTTAAGGTGCTTGACAGAACTTATACGTGCAGTAAAGGATCTCTGTACACTCTCTAGATCTGCGATTTCACCTGCTTTGTATGGAGAGAAAGAGAGAGAGAGAGAGAGAGAGAGAGAGAGAGAGAGAGAGAGAGAGAGAGAGAGAGAGAGAGAGAGAGAGAGAGAGAGAGAGAGAGAGAGAGAGAGTAGGAGACGGAGTTGAAAGAAAGTAAAGAGAAAGATAGATATGGAGCTGACAAAAAGGGAGAGGGAGGGCGAGAGGAGAGAGAAGCAGAAAGTAATTAAGAGGGAGCTGAAATAACGAAAGATCGAGCTGAAATAACGAGAGAGGGGGCCGAAAGAAGAGAGAGTTGAAAGAAGGGAAAATGGAAAGAGCTGAAAGAGAACAGAGAGCTTAAAGAAGGGAAGAGGAAGCTGTATGAAGAGAAGAGGAAGCCGAAAGAAGGGAACTGAGGTGAAAAAACAGCTGAAAGAAGGAAAGAGGGAGCTGAAAGAAGGGGAGAGGGAAAGAGACGGAGAAATGAGAGATATATAACTCTGGAAGACTGACTAGGGATGGGGAAGAATAAAAGTGAGAGGAGAAGAGGAGAAAATAATGAAAGGGGATAATTGTGGAAAGGAGATGCAGTGGAGAGGTGGAAGTGGTTTGTGTGGAGGGGTTACGGGGGGGAGGGGGCAGAAGTGGGGATATTATGAGGTGGGGGTAGGGGATAAAGGGAAGGAGGTGAAGTTAGTGGAGATAAAGAGAATAGATGGGGTAGGAGATGAAGAAAATACGGTCAAGAAAATAGACCAAAAATACGAAATTAGACGAAAAATCAGGGGAAAGGAAGAGGAAAACAAAGAGGGAGGAAAAAAGAGAGGAGCATAAGAAAGAGGATAAGGTATAGGTGAAAAAGAATAGCGAAGGAGAAAAGACAGCGAAGTAAGAAAGAGACAGGGAAAAGATAATCAGGGAGAGAAAGAGGATGAAGGGAGTGGAGGTTACGGGAGAAGAAGGGTGGTGGTACAAGAGGAAAGAAAAGGAAGGTAATGAAAAGAGAGGATAAGGAGAAAGAAAAAAAAAGGTGAGAGGGAGAGAGAGAGAATGTGAGGAGAGGGAAGGCACCAGAGAAGGGTGGAGATAGAGAGGGAGAGACAAAAGACGAGGGTTAAACATTCACAGTGGCAACGAGGGGATGACAGGAGACAGTCGAGGGGAAGGAACACGAGAAGAGGGAGGTGAGGGGGGGGGTAAAGCAGGTGAAAGAGGAGTAGCAGGAGGAGAAAAGAGCACAGTCACTACGCAGACTGATGATGGGAAGACGTGAGACCTGGGAAACACAGGTGTTGACCTGAGGAAACGCAGGTGTTGACCTGGGGGAACACAAGTGTTGACCTGAGGAAACGCAGGTGTTGACCTGGGGGAACACAGGTGTTGACCTGAGGAAACGCAGGTGTTGACCTGGGGGAACACAAGTGTTGACCTGAGGAAACGCAGGTGTTGACCTGGGGGAACACAGGTGTTGACCTGAGGAAACGCAGGTGTTGACCTGGGAGAAATGTTGATCTGGGGGGACACAGGCGTTGACGTGGGGGAACACAGGTGTTGACCTGGGGGAACACAGGTGTTGACCCGGGGAACGCAGCTGTTGACCTGGGGAACACAGGTTTTGACCTGGGGGAACACAGCTGTTGACCTGGGGGTACACAGCTGTTGACCTGAGGGAACACAGCTGTTGACCTGGGGGAACACAGCTGCTGACCTGGGGGAACACAGGAACAAGGCCTACTGGGCGAGATTTAAGATAGTGGAAAGGAGGGAGGCAGAGAAAACTCTACGAAGCGTAACTGGAAGAAAGAGAAGAATGACAACGTCAGTAAGAGTTTCTTTAAGGCCCAGAGAGAGTGCGAGTTAAGAGCAAGGCTGACATACGGGCGGGTTGAGTGACACATCTGGCCACGGTGGGAACTCACACACAAGAGTGGAGAGCCTGACATGGATAAACAAGGACTTAAGTGGAATCTCCTTGACTAATGACCCGCGCAAAACACAGTTTTGCTTATGTTTTGGGTACGGATGTTAACACAACCGTACCAACACCCATCTCTTGGAAACTAACTTAATATCTCCAGTTGAATATAATAAAGTTTGGGGCGTTTCAGCATGAAACTAAAGCAATTCCTCTAATCTTACGCCCTTTTCTTAGTAGTAAGGGATTCCAGCATATGAAAAATATATAACTCTCTCTACGTTTTCTGTTCAATCCTTCGATTTTTATCTATATTTGTTAAATGAGATACGAAACTTCACTATAATCTAAGATTAGGAAAAATTACTCTTAAATTAACTTTTTATAAAAAAAATGTTAATTTTAGTGGTAAAACTGAGAAATCAGGCAAATTTCTATTAATTAATGTGGCCATATAAATTCTAGAGCTACATACACTACTCATTCCTTAAAACAGACTAGTACCTGGAGTATACCTGGACGGTGTTCCAGTGGTCAGCTCCCCCGCGGCCAGGTCCATGACCAGGCCTCGCGGTTATCAAAATTAGTTACGTGTTTATCGCTGCTCGAGGGACATATACAGAGGTGCCAGTGTGTTATTAAAAACAATAAAAATCTTACAGTCCGAGTGTAGTGGCGTTGGTGTGTTCCAGTGGTCATCTGTAAATTAGGCACCCGTCAACTATCCTTAGGGAGGCACCACACAAACAACCTGTATATAATGGTGGCCCGGTGGCCTGGTGGCTAAAGCTCCCGCTTCACACACGGACGGCCCGGGTTCGATTCCCGGCGGGTGGAAACATTTGACACGTTTCCTTACACCTGTTGTCCTGTTCACCTAGCAGCAAATAGGTACCTGGGTGTTAGTCGACTGGTGTGGGTCGCATCCTGGGGGACAAGATTAAGGACCCCAATGGAAATAAGTTAGACAGTCCTCGATGACGCACTGACTTTCTTGGGTTATCCTGGGTGGCTAACCCTCCGGGGTTAAAAATCCGAACGAAATCTTATCTTATCTTATCTTATCTTAAGAGAGAGAAGCACAGGACGTCGTGTCGATCCAACTTGGACCATTTACAACTTACCAGTCATCACTCGTGTGGTGTACCTCTCCTTACCTCTGGCCATCCAACTGGAGGAAGGAATTCTTGCCACTCGGCACTCATTTGTGTAGTGTCATTGTAATGAACCACCATTAATATTATATTACTGCCGTCCCAGTACCTTACCTAAGTGTTTAAGTGGATAATTACCAGTACTTGTCTGTTGTTAGTGTAATAAATAATTGCGCTTCCTTTCATTTGTTTATCATTTTTTCCCGGTATAATTTCTCTAATATTTTAAAACACTGTTAACTAAGACGATGAAGTGATAACAAGTGTTCCATCAAGAAGAAACTCATCTCACCACACACAAGCCATGGAGGCTGGAAATTATCAGCTCAAGATCTTTCACACGTCTCCTGTGTCATCAGGAGCTACGCAGTGTTACAAGACCAACAAAAGATATATAATTACCCATTTTTTGATAGAGGGGGTTTGGCTGGGGATCGAACATGGAGAAACAAAATGCGAGCCAACTACTCTTGCCACTTAGCCATGCGGCTACGATAATGAATTGTGAAACCAGCCACCAACCGTAAGCTTGGAAAAGTCCACATATACAAAGTGCGACCCAGTACAAAATTTTACATAGAATTGACCCCTTCTTACAACCAATGTCAGGATCTAGCTTGTGTTCCAGTGTCTTCAACGAGTCTGAAATACCTTGATATACCTTATTAAGTAGCTGTATTGTTTTCTGAGAGGCTTGACTGGACTTCAAACTTGGGTTGGCAACTTGGACTAACCCAGCTGTCACTAGGGTTGTCCCACACTGGGCAGACTATCAAGTTTACAAAGAGACACATCTCACTGGAATTCATTGCAATAACAAAGGATTAAAAAACGGGTGGTGTGGAAAGCTGGCAGGGGATCCTTTTAAATTTTTACCACAGGAGACAAATCCTTTAAAACACTATGACTTACTCGGGAGAATCAACACGGCTCTACATCCCTCAGCCTACCCACTGACTCACTCTGTCCTCTAATCTCTTCCTCTCCCCGCTATTCACAGGTCCTTCCTTCCATCTTCCACCTCCAACACCCTACTCCTTCTATCTAGCCCCTCCTTCCATCCCTCCCCTTCATGTACCATCTCTCTCTCTTTCTCTCTCTCTCTCTAACCCACATCCCTCCTGAACACAGCGTGAGAAAAGGGGGGATAAGCTCCAAAACGATTTTTTTGTATTGCTTCAGATCTGGACAAGAAAAGTTTATACTGGGGAATCCAGTGGCATGCCCTTTTTTGTGTCACTTTATGGCCCTCAGCAAACATTTTATCATCCAGCGCCATGTTTAAAAGGCCAGGAGGGCTGGCCACTACCGGCTTGGGTTACTGCACTTTCTCACAACTGTTTTCACTGCTAAATGTCTTCCATTTTTTTATACTGTCTTTCTTCTTCCCTCTTATGGCAAACTTCTCAAGTTTCTTGCATGAAAAATCTACCAGGTGACACCTATAAAAAAAAATCTGAATCACAAAAATACAAATACCTTAGATGGGTTCCAAGAGTTTTCCTGCAACCGCAGCCCGGCCCTGGGCCAGGCTTGTCTAGTGCTCACCTGGTGATCCAGACTGTTGGTGCTGGCGGCTCGCTGGCCTATCACAGCCTGGTTGATCTCGAACTTGAAGGTATTTGTAAGTTCATCTAGGTACAGGTACATATACATACGTTACACAAATTATCATAAATAGTAATATATGCAAAATCGCGAACAAGCGATACAAGATGAAAAACAACCACAGGGGGAGTTGAATGATAGCTCTGGGGCTTTCGTGTTGCAATCCCCACATCAGAGATTACAATGTTCTTGCCACTTGGCAAGAACATGGGACCTCCTACTTGCTTCTGCAACATTGCAAGCTCCTGATATGTTGATTGCGACAAGAAAGGCCTAGAGCTATCATTCAACTTCCCCTGTGGATGTTTTGCATAGTAATATATGTGTAAATTACCAAGATAAAAAGTAAAACGAAGTAACTTATTCCCATTGGGGTCCTTGCAATATATTATTTAAACCTTAAAGGTTAAAATAACTAAGTTTGTCAAGTTTGCTCTTGACAATTCTACACCTGACACATCAAAATATATTTTACAGTTATGTGAAGGACGTAGGAGAAAAAGATACATCGTAATCTACAATTGGAAGATACTGGAGGGATCGGTCCTAAACCTGCGCACCGAAATTACTGATTATGATTACAAGAAGCTTGACAGATACCTGTCTGAAGTCTACCTGGAGGGAGTTCCGGGGGGTCAAAGCCCCCGCGGTTTGGTCCTCGACCAGGCCTCTTCATGGATCAAGGTCTGATTCACCGGGCTCTTACTGCTGGTCGCACGCAATCCGATGTACGAGCCACAGCCCGGCTGTGGGTATTGTCCACTTCCCTCTTGAAGACAGCCAGGAGTCTATTTGTAATACCCCTTATGTACAATGGGAGGCTGTTGAACAATCTTGGGCTCCAGACATTTGCTCTGCTTTCTCTTAGTGTACTCTGCACCCGTGAATTTCATTGGTGTTATGCTGCACAGACTGCCGAGAATTTTCTGTCGTAAGGCGCGATTTGTGTGTGCAGATTTGGGACCAGCCTCTCTAGGATTTTCCTGGTTTAGATCATACGTATATTTCTCACCTGCTTTCCAGGAAGTACATATCAAGGGACTTCAAACGTTCCCAGTAATTAAGGTGTTTGAGTGAACAAATACGTCCAGTGAAGGTTCTCTGTACATTCTCTAGATTTTCAGTTTCATCAGCCTTGAAAGGGGCTGCTAGTGTACAGCAGTATTCCAGCCTAGAGAGAACAAGTGACTTAAAGAGGATCATTTTTAGCATGGTATCCCTGGTTCTGAAAGTTCTCATTATCCATCCTATCATTTCCCTTCCCCTTCCCTTTCCCGATGTGATAACGACACTGTCGTGATCCTTGAAGGTAAGATCCTCTGACATTGTTACTTCCAAGTCCTTCAGATCCGTTTTTCGTTCTGTTGTGTGATTATAATGTGTACTAATACCAACTGCTTCCCAAGCTACAGACACACCCACACGCGATAAAGCTCAGGGGAGAGTGGTAGTAATAATCACCAGTGGAGAGGCGGGACCAGGAGCTGTGAATCGACCCTTGCAACCACAAATAGGTGAGTACACAGCAGCAACGCTGATGACACAACACTCACACTTAGGATAAGTCAAGCATTTTCTTGAACGTCGATCATTTTACTGCTCCCTCGCTTAGCCACCTGCATCATCAGCCTCTCCCTCACTCACCACCAGCCTCTCCCTCACTCACCACCAGCCTCTCCCTCACTCACCACCAGCCTCTCCCTCACTCACCACCAGCCTCTCCCTCACTCACCACCAGCCTCTCCCTCACTCACCACCAGCCTCTCCCTCACTCACCACCAGCCTCTCCCTCACTCACCACCAGCCTCTCCCTCACTCACCACCAGTCTCTCCCTCACTCACCACCAGCCTCTCCCTCACTCACCACCAGCCTCTCCCTCACTCACCACCAGCCTCTCCCTCACTCACCACCAGCCTCTCCCTCACTCACCACCAGCCTCTCCTTCACTCACCACTAGCCTCTCCCTCACTCACCACCAGCCTCTCCCTCACTCACCACCAGTCTCTCCCTCACTCACCACCAGCCTCTCCCTCACTCACCACCAGCCTCTCCCTCACTCACCACCAGTCTCTCCCTCACTCACCACCAGCCTCTCCCTCACTCACCACCAGCCTCTCCCTCACTCACCACCAGCCTCTCCCTCACTCACCACCAGCCTCTCCCTCACTCACCACCAGCCTCTCCCTCACTCACCACCAGCCTCTCCCTCACTCACCACCAGCCTCTCCTTCACTCACCACTAGCCTCTCCCTCACTCACCACCAGCCTCTCCCTCACTCACCACCAGTCTCTCCCTCACTCACCACCAGCCTCTCCCTCACTCACCACCAGCCTCTCCTTCACTCACCACTAGCCTCTCCCTCACTCACCACCAGCCTCTCCCTCACTCACCACCAGCCTCTCCCTCACTCACCACCAGCCTCTCCCTCACTCACCACCAGCCTCTCCCTCACTCACCACCAGCCTCTCCCTCCCTCACCACCAACCTCTCCCTAACCACCAGCCTCACCCTCACTCACTACAAGCCTCACCCTCACTCACCACCAGCCTCACCCTCACTCACCACCAGCCTCACCCTCACTCACCACCAGCCTCTCCCTCCCTCACCACCAACCTCTCCCTAACCACCAGCCTCACCCTCACTCACTACAAGCCTCACTCTCACTCACCACCAGCCTCACCCTCACTCACCACCAGCCTCACCCTCACTCACCACCAGCCTCTCCCTCCCTCACCACCAACCTCTCCCTAACCACCAGCCTCACCCTCACTCACTACAAGCCTCACCCTCACTCACCACCAGCCTCACCCTCACTCACCACCAGCCTCACCCTCACTCACCACCAGCCTCACCCTCACTCACCACCAGCCTCACCCTCACTCACCACCAGCCTCACCCTCACTGTCACTAACAACTTTTTCATCTCTTGTCCTCTTAAGAAATTCATAACAAGAATCGCCAGCACCACCACCACCACCACCACCACCACCATTCGTACCACCAACAATAAAAAACACCACCACTTTCACCATTACCTCCGACAACACAATCACCACGACCACTATCAGCAACAGGTGCTGTGTCAATATTTCTCCTGGACCACCAAAATCACCATCATCATCAACACAGCCACTACCACCATTACTAGTATCACCACCTACAGAAGCACCATCAGACTCACCACTATCATCACCACCTACAGAAGTACAATCAAATTCACCACTATCACCACCTACAGAAGTACCATCAGGTTCACCAGTATCACCACCACCTACAGAAGCACCAGTATTACCACCAACAAATACCAGTATCAACATCACTGCCTTCAACGCCAACAGAAACACCATCAGGATTCTCAGCATCACCATCAGCACTAACTGAAGCACCAGTACTACCACCATTATTATCACCATCAATACCAACGGAAGCACCAGTACTACCACCATTATTATCACCATCAATACCAACTGAAGCACCAGTACTACCACCATTATTATCACCATCAATACCAACGGAAGCACCAGTACTACCACCATTATCACCATCAATACCAACTGAAGCACCAGTACTACCACCATTATTATCACCATCAATACCAACTGAAGCACCAGTACTACCACCATTATTATCACCATCAATACCAACTGAAGCACCAGTACTACCACCATTATTATCACCATCAATACCAACGGAAGCACCAGTACTACCACCATTATTATCACCATCAATACCAACTGAAGCACCAGTACTACCACCATTATTATCACCATCAATACCAACTGAAGCACCAGTACTACCACCATTATTATCACCATCAATACCAACGGAAGCACCAGTACTACCACCATTATCACCATCAATACCAACTGAAGCACCAGTACTACCACCATTATTATCACCATCAATACCAACGGAAGCACCAGTACTACCACCATTAGTATCTCCATCAGTACCATCGTCACCAGTAACACCACCACAATCACTATCAACCAGGTTTCATCAGTCTGAGGCAGACAGCAACCAGAGCCCCTCATCAACCAACCGCAACTCATCATCAACGCCCCTAACTTTAACTCTGCTTTAAATCCTGTACCGGCCGTAAATCAGGCGAAGGGGGTTGGGGAATGTGGATTGGGGAAGGAGGGGGAACACTGCCTCAGCTCCCCATTCCCCCCCTTCCATCATCCAATACTGTGCTATTCCCCCCCTCCCCCCGCGAGACATCTCTCCAAAGACGCCTTTATGCTTAGAGCTTACAGAGGTCTTTTTTTTCCCCCGGCGAGTTCTCGAAGTAGGTATTGCGTTGTCCTGGAGGGAGGGCCAGCTGCTTGGCACCCCTGGGTCAGGGGGTGAAGGTGATGTCACCGGGGATAGTCAGTGCCAGGGCCACTTTACTGTCACCGGATACTCCTGTCTGCCTCTCGGGGGGACTTGAGAGCGCCACCTACTGGTTCAGTTTTTTGTTATTCTGGCATGTCTAGGGTCCATGGTTGGGTTTCTGTGTCTAATGGCGTGTTTGAGGACCATGGTTAGTTTTTTTGCCTTCTAGTGTGTTTAACAAGACTGACACCTATGTGGCACTTAGGAGAGGCCTGTTGATGACCTATAGACAAGACTGGCATCTACTGGGCACTGGGGAGAGTCCAGGTGATGAGTTACAGACCAGACTGGCACCTACTGGGAACGAAGGAGAGAACAGGTGATGAGCTACGAGTGTCAACACTAATTTTATTTACATCAGAATGTAATGTACATCCTTCATAGTAACCAAGGATGTACATCATCCTGGAGTGCCAGTAGTTTAAAAAGTGGTGCCATAGTGTAAGTGAGTCCTAAGATGAAGTAATATTTTAAAAAGCTGTAAGAGGTACAAAGTGCTTTGATCACTGAGGTCATTCAGCACTTTCGACATTAAATTATTTATAACTTTATACATTAACATTTACAAGACAAAATCACCCTAAAAATGTGGAAAACCACATATTGACGATTCTTGTGAAAAGAAAAGGGCAACCCACGCCCCCTTGTCTTGTCAAGCCATGTATATCTTGTTGCTCGTCTGTAGGGCCCACCCAGCCTGCAGTTACACAAGAACATATCAACATATATGGCCCCACGATGTTATATAACAAGCTTGCTGCAGCAGCCTTCGCCTCCACATCCACCCATTCATTACCCTGGACCCCGATATTCCACACAGACTCTCTTTTTTGGCATGGACGAAAACCTTATTTAAAAAGAATCTATGTCCAATGAAATTTAAAAGGACAGTGCTACTAATTGCCATTATCAGAATTCGGTGCACTGACACCAGTGTGTCACCATACACTGACAACGACACTAACGCAGTGAGGAGGAGGAAGGACGTCAGTTTGCCTCCTAGTACAGCCTTGACTTCTTCACCAGAGAATAAAAGTGTCATGTGACGTCAATGCCATTGGGAAGCAGCACTCTTTACCGTCACCTGACACTGGAAGTGAGGCATCACATGCCCCTGCCACTCTCCTCCTAGGCACTCTCTTACAACTATTTGTCTTGTCCGCAACCCTTTCTTTTTCAAGATGCCAAGACAAGAAGAAGAAGACGAAGAAGAAGAAGAAGAAGAAGAAGAAGAAGAAGAAGAAGAAGAAGAAGAAGAAGAAGAAGAAGAAGAAGAAGAAGAAGAAGAAGAAGAAGACGAAGAAGAAGAAGAAGAAGAAGAAGAAGAAGAAGAAGAAGAAGAAGAAGAAGAAGGGAAATTTAAAATTAAATATAAAAGAATAGATAAAGAAAAAAGTTGCAGAGGTGAGCAAAGTTGGTGTGAGTGGAATAACTTAGTTAAGTATCTGGCCATACTCAAAAAAACGAAGAAAAATTGTCTTATGCACAAAGTTAGAGCCTTTTATGATAGCCTGACAGCTCGCAGAGTAATAAAAGGTTCTTTAGGACTATGTACACGACATATGCCAGGCCTGTATGCAGCTCATACCTGGTCATGCATTTTCCAAAAAGCGAGAATGTTTAGAAGTTTGCAACATGACTAGTCCCAGAGCTGAGAAAATTGAATTGTGGGGAAAATTAAAGAGAATGAACATGGCTAAATTAGAACAGAGACAAACGCTGGAGATGTGATTACGACGTAAAAGATACTCAAAGGATTTGACGGGGCAGATAGAGACAAGATATTTGACATGCAAAGCGAGAGGGCATAGATGGTTGCTAAAATTAGATTTACCACAGATATTTTAGGAAGTACTTTTTCAGTCATAGAGTGGAGGATAAGTGGCATAGTGGAATGAACTAGATGAAGTGGTGAAGACATACACAGTTTCAAGAGTGGGTATGAGAGGATCCGAGTGATGTCGCTGATTGTTGTTGAACAGGCGACTCACGAACTGAGACCCTACCCCTGTAAACACAAGTGTGTGTGTGTGTGTGTGTGTGTGTGTGTGTGTGTGTGTGTGTGTGTGTGTGTTAGTTATCATTTTGTCCTAGGCACATGTCGATTAGACACTAGGCCTGTTGTGTGTGTAGGTGTGTGTAAGTTTGTGTGTGTAGGTGTGTGTGTGTAGGTGTGTGTGTGTGTGTGTATGTGTGTGTGTGTGTGTGTGTGTGTGTGTGTGTGTGTGTGTGTGTGTGTGCGTGTGCGTGTGCGTGTGTGTGTGTGTGTGTGTGTGTGCTCACCTAATTGTGGTTGCAGGAGTCAAGACTCAGCTCCTGGCCCAGCCTCTTCACTGGTCGCTATTAGGTCATCTCTTTCCTTGCTCCATGAGCTTTATCATACCTCGTCTTAAAACTGTATGGTTCCTGCCTCCACTTCATCACTTGCCAGACTATTCCACTTCCTGACAACTCTGTGATTGTAGAAATACTTCCTAACATCCCTCTGACTCATGTGAGTCTTCAACTTCCAATTGTGACCCCTTGTTTCTGTGTCCCCTCTCTTGAACATCCTGTCTCTGTCTACCTTATCTATTCGTCGCAGTATTTTGAATGTCGTTATCATGTCTTCCCAAACCCTCCTGTTCTCCAGTGTCGTCAGGCCGATTTCCTTTAACCTTTCTCCGTAGGACATTCCCCTTAGCTCTGGAACTAGCTTTATTGCAAACTTTTGTACTTTCTCTAATTTCTTGACGTGCTTGACCAGGTGTGGGTTCCAAACTGGTGCTACATACTCCAATATGGGCCTGACGTACGCGGTGTACAGAGTTTTGAACGATTCCTTATTGAGGTATCGGAACGATATTCTCATGTTTGCCAGACGCTCATATGCTGCAGCAGTTATTGGTTGATGTGTGCTTCCTGAGACGTGCTCGGTATTATACTCACCCCTAGATCTTTCTTCTTGAGTCAGGTTTGCAGTCTTTGGCCACCTAGCCTATACTCTGTCTGCGGTCTTCTTTGCCCTTCCCCGATCTTCATGACTTTGCATTTGGCAGGGTTAAATTCGAGGAGCCAGTTGCTGGACCAGGTGTCCAGCCTATCCAGGTCTCTTTGTAGTCTTGCCTGATCCTCATCTAATTTAATTCTCCCCTTTAATTTCACATCATATGCGAACAGGGACACTTCTGAGTCTATCCCTTCCATCATGTCATTCACATATACCAAAAATAGCACTGGTCCTAGGACTGACCCCTCTGGGACCCAGCTCGCTACAGGAGCCCACTGTGATACCTTATCACGTACCATGACCCGGTGCCTCCCTGTCAGGTATTCTCTGATCCATTGCAGTGCTCTTCCTGTTATACGTGCCTGATCCTCTAGCTCTGCACTAATCTCTTGTGAGGAACTGTATCGAAGGCCTTCTTTTAGTCCAATAAAATGCAATCAACCCGCCCCTCTCTCTTGTGTCTTACTTCTGTTACCTTGTCATAAAACTCCAGTAGGTTTGTGACAGAGGATTTACCTTCGTGTGTATGTGTGTTTTCGTTTACCCGTTCATGACTGTTTTAGCTAATGTTCCCCTGTGTCTGTCTGGTTCTATGTTTGTTGTTTGTCTATGTTGTCTTTGTTTATCTATATTTGTCGGCGTTGTGGTGTCAACAGCTATGGTGTCAGTGTTGTGGTGTCAACAACTATGGTGTCAGTGTTGTCCTGACCACCTGCAGTTATGTAATTTTTTACACATTGTCAACCAACAGTTTCTGTGTGAGGTATATTCCTGTGTTTGCGCTTGAGAGTTTAATGTGTTTTCTTTTTTTTTGTTTATCGTATTTTTTGTATGTTTTGTGTATAAGGTGTTATTGTTGCGTTTGTTCAGGATGCTTTTGTTGTGTTTGTTTAAGATTTATTGCCGTATTTTTGAAATGTGTGAAGTGTTTTATTGTGTTTGTGTATTTAAGGTGTTTTTTGTTGCTGTGTTTGAATATCTCTGGAGTTTACTGAGCGTTTAAAAAGCGTTTAATGTGTTTTAATGAATAAGATAATGTGTTTTATGAGCTTTCTCGTTTTGTTTTAATGTTAATGAGTGTTTTTAATGTTTTGCAATTATGTGTGAGTGTGTTAGAGCTGTTTTATTTGTGTGTGTAGAGCGAAACGTTGTCTCAATCACCGTCTGTTCTGCAACCTGTGTCTTTTGCCTCACAATTTCGAGTCTATAGTTAAGGGTTTAACTTCACTGTTATATTTCCCCTTCAGCATCAAATATAATTCTCGCAAGATCCTCACAGCCTCCGACTTCCCCACACCACCACCCACCTATTACCACCACCACCCACCTACTACCATCATTACCCACCTACCACCATCACCACCAACTTACAAAAGTCTGCAACCATTAAATAAAGTTTGTAATTTAAGCGACTCTTCATATCTTACCCACTTGAGGTCATTTTTATCTCACCAACTCCCAAAGTCTTTCCAGACTCCAATTATCATCTTAATTATCATATCAACCTAAGTATCACCTTATGAATAATCCGCATGAGGTTTTTGCCGTGAGGAAAACGGAAGAATGAATAATTCTTCACTTCTGGTAAGAGGTCACTTCCTGGGTGTGAGAACAGTGTGATTATGAGAATTGTGAGTATTTTGTGTATTGTGATTATTATACTTGAATAATCTACAATACCGACGGGATGAAGAATTAAACATGTGCAACATCTGGGTGTCTTTATTTGTAGACGTTTCGCCATCCAGTGGCTTTCGTATTGATAAAGCCACTGGATGGTGAAACATCTACAAATGGAGATACCCAGTTGTTGTATATGTCTCTAGTTCTTTACTGTGAATGTTACTCAGACTTCTAACTGCATTATACAACACGTCCTCTCAACACGTCCTCTCAACACGTCCTCTCAACACGTCCTCTCAACACGTCCTCTCAACACGTCCTTTCAACACGTCCTCTCAACACGTCCCCTCAACACGTCCTCTCAACACGTCCTCTCAACACGTCCTGCTTCAGCAAGCGTTATTTTCTTACATACGAATTCCAAGCAAATTTCTCGCTTAACGCTGTTTACGTTAGGTTAGAATATCGTACATAAGCGAAATATGTAACCAATTATAACATACAATAAAGCCAATAAATACATTACATAGAAACACAGAGCAGTCGGTACAGTGGACAGTCAAATGATCACTTAATTCCAGTAATGTTACGTATCTGACGATGATTAAGAGATAGGATGTATTTTGATATTTGATTCCTTTAACGCTTTCCTAATATTAACAAATCCCGACTTAAAACGACCACTGAATAGCATTGTTTTAAGAGCGTTAACTCATCAATAGTCCAGGACAAAATCAACAGTACCATTAATTACAAAGAATTGAGAAGGGGCAGCAGGTTCAATGGAAGGAAGGACTCCTTTATCTATCAATACAAATGGTTCTGATAGAACAGGTGGACTGGGAAGTGGCAGGAAACTGATTAAAGAAGATACAGTGGCCACACTTGACTTGGCAAGGGGACTACAACTACCTGCTTTGCCATGTGAGGAGTGATATTCGCTGACAACCCAATATATTCTAACAACCTAGTATATGATACGGACAAGTTGAGGGAAAGTACACAAAAGTGAACATTTTAGTGAAGCAGCGCCTCTGGCAAGATAGTGATGGAGTGAATGATGATGAAAGTGTTTCTTCTTTTTCGGGTCACCCTGCCTCGGTGGGAGGCGGCCGATGTGTTAATAAATAAAATATTTTAATATTAAAGGTTTTGCTCCTGGGACCTAGTTCACTCTTAAGTATCCCGTGAATCATAGGAGTGAACAACGTTTCAGTACCGAAATGTTTCCTAATGTGTTTGCTCGCGTGTTCTCTCCCAATACACTGTGCTCATAAACGGAGGCTGAATTAATAAAATATTAAATATTGGGGTTCCTTGGAAACATGTAAGGTAAGATGGCCGCCCACAGTGTATGTCAACAAACCAATTACTAAGATAAACTCAGGGACAATTTCTCTCTTTTATTGCATAAACAATCAGCTGGAATCTCTCCCAGTCTGACACAAAGAACTCCTAAGTTACACTCGTTAGTGAAATAAAATGGAAAGAGGGCGCTAGCTACATGGCAACATATAAGTAGCAACAAGGGTCTTAGTAGCAAGAGTTGTAATTACAGCCTCAAGTTTGTCTTCATCGTGAGTCACATACAGTATTTAAATATGTAATAAAGATCTGCATGCAGGTATCGAGACATTTATTGAGGATATGTTTCGCCCACCAGGGGCTGCCTCAGTCCAGAGGACAAAACACAGAGAGTTTATATAGTGTTGGAGGTCAGGTGAGAAGCGGGGAGAGGTGGGGAAGAGGGGGCTTAATGATGGTTGTTTTATTCGGGTAATATGCATTGTACTACCTACCTGGAGGGTATTCCGGGGATCAACGCCCTCGCGGCCCGGTCCACGACTAGGCCTCCCGGTGGATCAAGGCCTGATCAACCAGACTGTTATTGCTGGCCGCACGTAGTCAAGTATTTGGGATATGATAAACTTCCTGCATTTTAAGTAATCCTGTTGCTAGTAGGGATAAGCTACGAGTCTAAGCAACTTCTGCTATGATGGTTAGATTCCCTACTGACTAGCTTAGCATATCTGAAGTTCATTAGTAGCAGCAGATTTAAAGTCCACGGACCCTAAGAGGAACAACACTTAGGGCTTACCCCTTCTAGCTACTGTCAGCTATTGCACTATTGGAAAGTTAATTTTAGCATAAGAACCAGATGTACGACTGATGGTATGACTGTGGCTGACCTGCTGCAGAAATCTTTTAAATAATAGTTAGAAAGTGCCCTGAAGGAAAGTGTAGAATACAACTTTGGTATATCTGTGTCTAGAGGAATAATATTAAGAAATAAATAAATAACGAAACTGAATGTTAGAGAAGTAGATGTATCACTGATCTAACATGAACGTAGATAATACGAACGTTTATGGAGCAACTTGTAATGTGAAGAGACTTTTGTCTAAGAAGCCAGGCTTAGGCTTGGTTATAAGTACCTCTGGTAATTTCGCAGATACAGAGGATGATCAGACTAAGTGTAAAGTATATGGTCGACCTTATGGTCACTTTTTTGAACACTATGTTTAATTGTCCGCTTATTGAGAACTAT
>NC_091373.1:2325000-2327500 GCF_038502225.1 Cherax quadricarinatus
CAACAGCACTAACAACAACAGCACCAACAACAGCAGCACCAACAATAGCACCAACAACAGCAGCACCAACAACAGCAGCACCAACAACAGCACTAACAACAGCACCAACAACAACAGCACCAACAACAACAGCACCAACAACAACAGCACCAACAACAGCAGCACCAACAACAGCAGCACCAACAATATCAGCACCAACAACAGCAGCACCAACAACAGCACCAACAACAACAGCACCAACAACAACAGCACCAACAACAACAGCACCAACAACAACAGCAGTTTACACTAGTAATCAGACAACACAATTTACTCAGGTTACACTGACATCCTCCAGGTTTATTTATTAATATAATTTATTCTTCTCAGATTCCCGCTGCCTATTTACATAATCTATTTTCCCCTGACACTCTTTAATAACGCCAACCCTATTTCCTTGACTGCCTACTGATACGTAGCCTACTGACACACGAATGGTGTTACACATGTGTCCTTTGATAAAGCTGTGTTTCGAGCTTTATAAAGCTCTATTTCGAACTTTATAAGGCTCTGTTTCGAGCTTTATAAAGGTGTGTTTGGGGCTTTATAAAGGTCTATTTCGAGCTTTATAAGGCTCTGTATCGGGCTTTATAAATCTCTGTTTCGAGTTTCAAAGAGCTCCATTTCGAGCTTTATAAAGATCCGTTTAGAGCCTTATCAAGTGTACACAGACGTGCATGGAAAGCGCAAAATCCGTAGGGGTTGGCATTCTGCTCCGTACTCACAAACATAAAAAAAAAATCTCTGGGTCTTTACTCCAGTAAAAAAATGAGACATGGGGGGGGGGGGGGAAGAGAGCGCAAAAGCCGTAGGGGGTGATGCAACGCCCGGGGAATGTGAGGTGGTAATCAGGTTCGATCCAAAGGGGTAACTCCAATTCCTAGGATCAAGAGATTTTAAGGAGCATCTGGTCCCACCTGGAAGGAATGTTAAGAAGAACAGACCTCACATCCATTACTTCAAATTAGACCAATTTAGATTTAGAAAGAATGTGGTAAGCCACATGACCTGACCTCTTCTAGCATGATGTTATCATATGATTTAGATAACAATTATATAATTTAGACAGTTATATATTATAGACAGTTATGTAATTTAGACAGTTATATAATTTAGACAGTTATATAATATAGACAGTTATGTAATTTAGACAGTTATGTAATTTAGGCAGTTATGTAATTTAGACAGTTATATAATATAGACAGTTATATAATATAGACAGTTATGTAATTTAGACAGTTATGTAATTTAGACAGTTATATAATATAGACAGTTATATAATATAGACAGTTATGTAATTTAGACAGTTATGTAATTTAGGCAGTTATGTAATTTAGACAGTTATATAATATAGACAGTTATGTAATTTAGACAGTTGTGTAATTTAGAAAGTTATGTAATTTAGACAGTTGTGTAATTTAGACAGTTATATAATATAGACAGTTATGTAATTTAGACAGTTATGTAATTTAGACAGTTATGTAATTTAGACAGTTATATAATATAGACAGTTATATAATATAGACAGTTATGTAATTTAGACAGTTATATAATTTAGACAGCTGTGTAATTTAGACAGTTATATAATATAGACAGTTATATAATATAGACAGTTATATAATATAGACAGTTATATAATATAGACAGTTATATAATATAGACAGTTATGTAATTTAGACAGTTGTGTAATTTAGACAGTTATATAATTTAGACAGTTATGTAATTTAGACAGTTATATAATATAGACAGTTATGTAATTTAGACAGTTATATAATTTAGACAGTTATATAATATAGACAGTTATATAATATAGACAGTTATATAATATAGACAGTTATATAATATAGACAGTTATATAATATAGACAGTTATATAATATAGACAGTTATATAATATAGACAGTTATGTAATTTAGACAGTTATGTAATTTAGACAGTTATGTAATTTAGACAGTTGTGTAATTTAGACAGTTATATAATTTAGACAGTTATATAATATAGACAGTTATATAATATAGACAGTTATGTAATTTAGACAGTTATATAATTTAGACAGTTATATAATATAGACAGTTATATAATATAGACAGTTATGTAATTTAGACAGTTGTGTAATTTAGACAGTTATATAATTTAGACAGTTATATAATATAGACAGTTATGTAATTTAGACAGTTATGTAATTTAGACAGTTATGTAATTTAGACAGTTATATAATATAGACAGTTATATAATATAGACAGTTATGTAATTTAGACAGTTATATAATTTAGACAGTTGTGTAATTTAGACAGTTATATAATATAGACAGTTATATAATATAGACAGTTATATAATATAGACAGTTATATAATATAGACAGTTATGTAATTTAGACAGTTGTGTAATTTAGACAGTTATATAATTTAGACAGTTATATAATATAGACAGTTATGTAATTTAGACAGTTATATAATTTAGAC
>NC_091373.1:2330000-2437500 GCF_038502225.1 Cherax quadricarinatus
AGAGAGAGAGAGAGAGAGAGAGAGACAAAGGGGGAGGGGCCGGACGGACCAGCCACCGTACCTTTGGAGGGAGAGAAGGAGGGGAATGAGGGGGAGATATGGAGGGGAGAGGGGGGTGACGATTTGTCATGGTTACGCTGGCTGTTTATGACATGACACCCATCACCCCTCAGGCCGCCAAATCCTTGCCTCTCTACCCTCCCCCTTCTTCCCCTCTGGTCCCCTCAGGTCCTCCTGACCACCAGGCCCCAGGGGAGGGGAGATCTTCCCGCCAATATTATATATATACATTCCACTTCACTTACAAAATAAAGCTTGATGTGTATGTAGCTCGTGTTGGTAACGAGGGGTGGTGGTCTACTAACGAGGGGAGATGGGATAGTAACGAGGGGAGATTTGGTAACGAGTGAATGTCGGCTAGTAACGAGAGGTGATTTGGTAACGAGGGGATGTCGGCTAGTAACGAGGGGAGATTTGGTAACGAGTGAATGTCGGCTAGTAACGAGAGGTGATTTGGTAACGAGGGGATGTCGGCTAGTAACGAGGGGAGATTTGGTAACGAGTGAATGTCGGCTAGTAACGAGAGGTGATTTGGTAACGAGGGGATGTCGGCTAGTAAGGAGAGATGATCTGGAAACGAGGGGAGGTTGTCTTGTAACTAGGGGAGGTGGGCTAGTAACGACAAGCTATTTGGTAACGACGGGAGGTGATACGGTAATGAATATAAGTGGCTTGATACCGAAGGGAGGTGTTGGTAACGAGAAGAGGAGGTATTGATAACACGTGGAGTTGGAATCAACGAGGCAGTTTGGTAACGAGGTTAAGTGCTTTGGTAACGAGAAGTTGAAGTTTGTAAGGAACGAGGGGAAAATGGCCTGATAACGAGAGGAATTCTACCTGGAGGGTGGCTAGATAACGAGGGAAGTGGCTTCTTAAAGAGGGGAAGTGGCTATGTAGCTAGAAGTGGCTTGCTAAAGAGGGGAAGTGGCTTGGCAACGAGGGGAAGTGGCTTATCAACAAGGGGAAGTGGCTTGGCAACGAGGGGAAGTGGCTTATCAACAAGGGGAAGTGGCTTGGCAACGAGGGGAAGTGACTTGGTAAGATACATCAGAGAGCCTCGTAACCGCATACTCGAGGGGTTCCCACGACGACGTCACACGCCAAGTTGAGGGGAGATAGTGTGAGGGGAAGGGGGAGATGAATGTGTGTGTGTGTGTGTGTGTGTGTGTGTGTGTGTGTGTGTGTGTGTTTTAGTTACCATTTGGTCCTAGGCACATGTCGATTAGACACTAGGCCTGTTCTATGTGCATGCGTGTATGTGTGTGTGTGTGTGTGTGTATGTGTGTGTACTCACCTAATTGTGGTTGCAGGGGTCGAGTCCAAGCCCCTGGCCCCCGCCTCTCACTGGTGTGTGTGTGTGTGTGTGTGTGTGTGTGTGTGTGTGTGTGTGTGTGTGTGTGTGTGTGTGTGTGTGTGTGTGTGTGTGTGTGTGTGTAGCTTCTTTCAAGGAACAGGAAGGGTGTCTGTCCTAATTATCATGAACTGTTAAGCCAAGGAAATTTCCCCACGACTATATTAATAATAACACAGATAACTGCCAGTTTGTCATTCAACTAACAATTGTACACACACAGCTAAGAGGATATGCCAGAGTAAAACATCTGGGTAAAGAAAGTTGTTTCCAGGTGAGTTAAGACACCCTGTGGACCAAGAGGACAGGGACATCTTGTGGACCAAGAGGACAAGGACATCTTATGGACCAAGAGGACAGGGACATCTTATGGACCAAGAGGACCTGGAGTTTACCTGGAGAGAGTTTCGGGGGTCAACGCCCCCGCGGCCCGGTCTGTGACCAGGCCTCCTGGTGGATCAGCGCCTGATCAACCAGGCTGTTGCTGCTGGCTGCACGCAAACCAACGTACGAGCCACAGCCCGGCTGATCAGGAACTGACTTTAGGTGCTTGTCCAGTGCCAGCTTGAAGACTGCCAGGGGTCTGTTGGTAATCCCCCTTATGTGTGCTGGGAGGCAGTTGAACAGTCTCGGGCCCCTGACACTTATTGTATGGTCTCTTAACGTGCTAGTGACACCCCTGCTTTTCATTGGGGGGATGGTGCATCGTCTGCCAAGTCTTTTGCTTTCGTAGTGAGTGATTTTCGTGTGCAAGTTCGGTACTAGTCCCTCTAGGATTTTCCAGGTGTATATAATCATGTATCTCTCCCTCCTGCGTTCCAGGGAATACAGGTTTAGAAACCTCAAGCGCTCCCAGTAATTGAGGTGTTTTATCTCCGTTATGCGCGCCGTGAAAGTTCTCTGTACATTTTCTAGGTCGGCAATTTCACCTGCCTTGAAAGGTGCTGTTAGAGTGCAGCAATATTCCAGCCTAGATAGAACAAGTGACCTGAAGAGTGTCCATAAGAGGGACATCTTATGGACCAAGAGGACAGGGACATCTTATGGACCAAGAGGACAGGGACATCTTATGGACCAAGAGGACAGGGACATCTTATGGACCAAGAGGACAGGGACATCTTATGGACCAAGAGGACAGGGACATCTTATGGACCAAGAGGACAGGGACATCTTATGGACCAAGAGGACAGGGATATCTTATGGATCAAGAGGACAGGGACATCTTATGGACCAAGAAGACAGGGACATCTTAAGAATAAAGGTTAATGGACCAAGAGGACAGGGACATCTAATGAATGAAGGTTAATGGACCAAGAGGACAGGGACATCTTAAGAATAAAGGTTAATGGACCAAGAGGACAGGGACATCTAATGAATGAAGGTTAATGGACCAAGAGGACAGGGACATCTTAAGAATGAAGGTTAATGGACCAAGAGGACAGGGACATCTTAAGAACGAAGCCTAAAGGAACAAACGGACAGGGTCCTCTTAAGGACCAAGCCTAATACACCAAAAGGACAGGGTCGCCTTATGGACCAAGAAAACAGGGTTGCCTTATGACCCATAAACCTACCAAAACCTATAAAATACAAATAAGCCAATTAAAAGAATGCGGCCGCTATAACGCTCATGACTCGTAGTGCCAGAATGTGCTACAAGAAGAATGCAGATTGCAGGATAAAATGATGAGAAGATGACAGACATACCCAGCAGCCATTATTAAGACAACACAATTATTGAAGATCACACAACAGAGAGAGAGAGAGAGAGAGAGAGAGAGAGAGAGAGAGAGAGAGAGAGAGAGAGAGAGAGAGAGAGAGAGAGAGAGAGAGAGAGAGAGAGAGAGAGAGACGTACCAAGCAGTCATTGTCAAGAGAACAAAAACACTGAACATCACACGCAGGAAGTCGCGAGAACGTGATGCGCTACAACGGGAAACATCAAGTCGAACTTCAGATAGGTGGCTGGAGACATATTTAACCAGTCGTTCACATAGAATATTTCGCTCGTTTTATGCGGAGCCGCTATTCTAGCAGCGTCCTAATTTTTATCATTATATCCGAATATGCGACATGCATTCGCCGTATGTGGTAAGTAGGGCCTGCAAAGCTTATTAAAGATTCTTATTATGCGGAATTATGTGGTTATTAGGATGAGCTTAGTAAAGCTGTCGTGAGCCTGGGACACACTTGCAGCATATAAAGGACACCTGTCTACCTTCAAAGTTGCGATGCATGGTGGTGACGGCCTAACTTGAAAAGTGTTGGTGAGACGCAAAAAATCGAAAGCAAGTTACGAAAAAATTATAAGACAGGTTTACCTGGAGTTTACCTGGAGAGGGGGTTTCGGGGGTCAGCGCCCCAGCGGCCCGGTCTGAGATCAGACCTCATGGTGGATCAGGGTCTGATCAACCAGGCTGTTACTGCTGCCCGCACGCAAGCACAGCTCGGTTCGTCAGGTACTGACTTTAGGTAACAAAGCATATTGAATTATAAAGATTAAAAGCAACATTGGTGTGAGGAAAAGAACACACTAAATTACACGAATCTTATCTAGTATTATCAAGTGACCAGGATTACTAACCGAGACAAATCCGATACTGGAACAGTACTAGACGCTCTTTACAAGAGTGACAGAATTATGAAATAAGTCCTACTTAGAGGTATTGAGTAATACAAGCACTGATGGGAGGGTGTGTCCTGAGAACGCTGAGGGATATCACATTAAGTGCAAGGAACCCAAGACTTTTAAACAGCCTCCTTTCATACATAAGGGTGGATTACTAATAGATCCTTGGCTGTCTTCAGGAGGGAACTTATTAAGTTCCTTAAATCGGTTGCTGGCCAGCCTGGCTGTCTTTCGTATATCGGACTGCGTGCGTCCATCAGTAACAACCTGGTTGATCAAGCCTTAATCTACTAAAAGGCCTCGTCTGGGATCTGGCCTCGGGTGCGTTGATCTCGACGAGCACACTGTCCTTGTAGCTACACTGACAATAAGTTACCACCAGCATAGCACTGGGTGATTTTGCTCACATACACAAAGTCAACATACTAACAACGAAGCCAACATACTAACAACGAAGCCAACATACTAACAACGAAGCCAACATACTAACAACGAAGCCAACATACTAACAACGAAGCCAACATACTAACAACAAAGCCAACATACTAACAACAAAGTCAACATACTAACAACAAAGTCAACATACTAACAACAAAGTCAACATACTAACAACAAAGTCAACATACTAACAACGAAGCCAACATACTAACAACGAAGCCAACATACTAACAACGAAGCCAACATACTAACAACGAAGCCAACATACTAACAACGAAGCCAACATACTAACAACAAAGCCAACATACTAACAACAAAGTCAACATACTAACAACAAAGTCAACATACTAACAACAAAGTCAACATACTAACAACAAAGTCAACTTACTAACAACAAAGCCAACATACTAACAACAAAGCCAACATACTAACAACAAAGCCAACATACTAACAACAAAGTCAACATACTAACAACAAAGTCAACATACTAACAACAAAGTCAACACACTAACAACAAAGCCAACATACTAACAACAAAGTCAACATACTAACAACAAAGTCAACATACTAACAACAAAGTCAACATACTAACAACAAAGTCAACATACTAACAACAAAGTCAACACACTAACAACAAAGCCAACATACTAACAACAAAGCCAACATACTAACAACAAAGTCAACATACTAACAACAAAGTCAACACTAACAACAAAGTCAACATACTAACAACAAAGTCAACACACTAACAACAAAGTCAACACTAACAACAAAGTCAACATACTAACAACAAAGTCAACACTAACAACAAAGTCAACATACTAACAACAAAGTCAACACACTAACAACAAAGTCAACACACTAACAACAAAGTCAACACACTAACAACAAAGCCAACATACTAACAACAAAGCCAACATACTAACAACAAAGTCAACACACTAACAACAAAGTCAACACTAACAACAAAGTCAACATACTAACAACAAAGTCAACACTAACAACAAAGTCAACATACTAACAACAAAGTCAACACACTAACAACAAAGTCAACACACTAACAACAAAGTCAACACACTAACAACAAAGCCAACATACTAACAACAAAGCCAACATACTAACAACAAAGTCAACACACTAACAACAAAGCCAACATACTAACAACAAAGCCAACATACTAACAACAAAGTCAACATACTAACAACAAAGTCAACATACTAACAACAAAGCCAACATACTAACAACAAAGCCAACATACTAACAACAAAGTCAACACACTAACAACAAAGCCAACATACTAACAACAAAGCCAACATACTAACAACAAAGCCAACATACTAACAACAAAGTCAACATACTAACAACAAAGCCAACATACTAACAACAAAGTCAACACACTAACAACAAAGTCAACACACTAACAACAAAGTCAACATACTAACAACAAAGTCAACATACTAACAACAAAGTCAACATACTAACAACAAAGTCAACACACTAACAACAAAGTCAACACTAACAACAAAGTCAACATACTAACAACAAAGTCAACACTAACAACAAAGTCAACATACTAACAACAAAGTCAACACACTAACAACAAAGTCAACACTAACAACAAAGTCAACATACTAACAACAAAGTCAACACACTAACAACAAAGCCAACATACTAACAACAAAGTCAACATACTAACAACAAAGTCAACACTAACAACAAAGTCAACATACTAACAACAAAGTCAACACACTAACAACAAAGTCAACACACTAACAACAAAGTCAACACACTAACAACAAAGTCAACATACTAACAACAAAGCCAACATACTAACAACAAAGCCAACACACTAACAACAAAGTCAACACACTAACAACAAAGTCAACATACTAACAACAAAGCCAACACACTAACAACAAAGTCAACACACTAACAACAAAGTCAACATACTAACAACAAAGCCAACACACTAACAACAAAGTCAACACACTAACAACAAAGTCAACACACTAACAACAAAGTCAACATACTAACAACAAAGTCAACACACTAACAACAAAGTCAACATACTAACAACAAAGCCAACACACTAACAACAAAGTCAACACACTAACAACAAAGTCAACATACTAACAACAAAGCCAACACACTAACAACAAAGTCAACACACTAACAACAAAGTCAACACACTAACAACAAAGTCAACACACTAACAACAAAGTCAACATACTAACAACAAAGTCAACACACTAACAACAAAGTCAACATACTAACAACAAAGCCAACACACTAACAACAAAGTCAACACACTAACAACAAAGTCAACACACTAACAACAAAGTCAACATACTAACAACAAAGTCAACATACTAACAACAAAGCCAACACACTAACAACAAAGTCAACACACTAACAACAAAGTCAACACACTAACAACAAAGTCAACACACTAACAACAAAGTCAACATACTAACAACAAAGCCAACACACTAACAACAAAGTCAACACACTAACAACAAAGTCAACATACTAACAACAAAGCCAACACACTAACAACAAAGTCAACACACTAACAACAAAGTCAACACACTAACAACAAAGTCAACACACTAACAACAAAGTCAACATACTAACAACAAAGTCAACACACTAACAACAAAGTCAACATACTAACAACAAAGCCAACACACTAACAACAAAGTCAACATACTAACAACAAAGTCAACACACTAACAACAAAGTCAACATACTAACAACAAAGTCAACACACTAACAACAAAGCCAACACACTAACAACAAAGCCAACACACTAACAACAAAGTCAACACACTAACAACAAAGTCAACACACTAACAACAAAGTCAACATACTAACAACAAAGCCAACACACTAACAACAAAGTCAACATACTAACAACAAAGTCAACACACTAACAACAAAGTCAACATACTAACAACAAAGTCAACACACTAACAACAAAGTCAACATACTAACAACAAAGTCAACACACTAACAACAAAGCCAACACACTAACAACAAAGCCAACACACTAACAACAAAGTCAACACACTAACAACAAAGTCAACACACTAACAACAAAGTCAACACACTAACAACAAAGTCAACATACTAACAACAAAGTCAACACACTAACAACAAAGTCAACATACTAACAACAAAGCCAACACACTAACAACAAAGTCAACACACTAACAACAAAGTCAACACACTAACAACAAAGTCAACATACTAACAACAAAGTCAACATACTAACAACAAAGCCAACACACTAACAACAAAGTCAACACACTAACAACAAAGTCAACACACTAACAACAAAGTCAACACACTAACAACAAAGTCAACATACTAACAACAAAGCCAACACACTCAACCATCGAGACACTTAAGAGTCAACACACTCGAGTCAACAGTGAAAACACTTCGCCAACCACAGAGCCGCAACACACAGTATCAGGCCAACACCTCCACCACCAACAATATCCATTACCTAATACAACACTCACAATCCCCCAACACGCACTTAAGACAAACGAGGCCCTTAAGTTAGTGTGGCCCTTGAATACGTCAACGCTACCCCCAACCCCCCACATACACACTCGGACGGACGGACGGATGGACGGACGGACGGACAAACACACTCAAGATGACTCATTATTCACATTCTTACTCTTCTTCCCTTCTCACATCTCTCACTAAATCCTTTTCTTTCGTTCTTCTTCTCTTTCCCTTCCTCTCTTTCATCTTCCCTCCCTTTACTTCATTCCCTTCCCTTTTCATTCCCCAGTTCCCAGCAGTAACAGTCTGGTTGATCAGGCCCTGATCCACCTGGAGGCCTGGTCGTGGACCGGGCCGCGGGGGCGTTGATCCCCATAATACCCTCCAGGGAGACTCCAGGTAGGTAGACCTACTTACATTCTTACCTCTCATTTCTTCCCTTCCTCCCTCTCCTTCCTTCCCTACCTTCTCCTTTTCCCTAATTAGAATTTGTTAAGGTTTAAGGAGATGTAAACAAAAGGAAACTTGGATATGTATGAGTTTTAGATGATACAAGTGGAAAGACACTCCTGGAATGACAGGAGAGGTGGTGTAGGGTGGTGATGGTGTGGTGATGGTGTGGTGATGGTGTGGTGATGGTGTGATGGTGGTGGATGATGAGAGTGGTAGTGGTGGAGGTGGCAATTCCACAAAGAGAAATGCAGCCCCACACACCGTCGGAGCTTCCCAGCATGTCATTAGAACCCAATGGAGGTTTATTACTGAGTAAAAAATCTTGGGTTGATGGTGCCCTCTGTGCCTCCCCACCTCTCCCTGGTCTGGTCTGAGTCTCTCTGGGTGAGTTACTGGTGTTCTATACCTCCCCCCACCTCTCCCTGGTCTGGTGTGGTCTGGTCTGGTCTGATCTGGGTGAATTGCTGGTGTTCCATACCTTCCCCCAGCTCTCCCTGGTCTGGCTAACCTACGCCGTAAGTCGTACGAACATAGGTACTTGTCTGTCATTGTCTGTCCTCTTCCTCAGTTTGTCGTCCGAAGTTCTACCGTGTCACCCGTTATTGTCGGTCGTCATCCGTCAACACCCGTCGTTGTCCGTCGTCATGCATCGCTGTCAGCCGTTATCATTCATCAATTCGTCGTCTGTGGGGTGTGGATACACCAGTGGAACCACACTGTTAAGAAGTACACAGGAGACATCATTTACAAATACACAGAACACATCATTTACAAGTGCACAGAACAAACCACACACTGTTTACAAGTGCAAGGACAGACAACACACCTTTAAAAGTATAAAGAACAGATCATACATCCCGTTTACAGGTGTACAGAACAGACCATACACCCCGTTTACAAGTGTACAGAACAGACAATACACCCAGTTTACAAGTATGCAGAACTAACCAACTAGAAGTGCCACCCACTGTCAAGGGAAGAGTCGGGAAGTTCCAAAAGGTGCCAGGTAATGCCAGTAAATCGCAGAAAGTGCCACGGTCAAGAATTCTAAAAAGGTTGAACGTGTCAGCTGTGATAATGTCACTCCCGCCTTTTAAGAACGTCAGCACACAAATTTCAACACCCAAACCCATTAACCACTAACCTAACGGTAAGAGAATGAAAAAAATTCTTTTCGTTAAAAAAAAGTATGGAACACTGGCTTAAAGACTAGAGGGAATAATGAAAAGATTCTTATGTGCTTTCCTTCATATGATGATTTACACCACAGTAAAGGAAACTATAATTGTGTCGCTGCAGTGAGAGATGCTGGGAGATATAAGGAGATGCTGGTAGACGTAGGGAATGAGAGATACTGGAAGATGTAGGGAGTGAAAGATGCTGGGAGATGTAGGGAATAAGAGATGCTGGAAGATATAGGGAGTGAGAGATGCTGGGAGATGTAGGGAATAAGAGATGCTGGAAGATATAGGAACTGAGAGATGCTGGGAGATGTAGGAAGTGAAATATGTTGGAAGATGCAGGGAGTGAAAGATACTGAGAGATGTAAGGAATAAGATGTGCTGAGAGATGTAAAGAATAAGATGTGATGGGAACAACAAGGAAATGAGTGAAATATTGAAATCCCAGTACGACTCTGTGTTTAGTGAACCACTAATCGGTCAGAGGATCGACGACCCAAATGATTTCTTCATGAATGAGCCTCAAAACTCCATAAATGTATGCCGGATTTCCGACATTACCCTAACTCCGATAGATTTCGAAAAAGCCATTGACAACATGCCTATGCACTCAGCCCCGGGCCCAGACTCGTGGAACTCTGTTTTCATTAAGAATTGCAAGAAACCCCTCTCGCGTGCCCTAAGTACACTATGGAGGAGGAGCTTGGACATGGGTGAAATTCCAGTCACTTAAAACAACGGATATAGCCCCACTCCATAAAGGTGGCAGCAAAGCATTAGCTAAGAACTATAGACCAATAGCTCTGACATCCCACATCATAAAAATCTTTGAAAGAGTGCTAAGAAGCAGGATTGCAAATCACCTGGATTCCCAAAATCTGCACAATCCAGGGCAACATGGGTTCAGGGCAGGTCGCTCCTGCCTCTCACAACTACTGGATCACTATGACATGGCCTTGGATACACTGGAAGAAAATCAGAATGCAGATGTAATATACACAGACTTTGCAAAAGCATTTGACAAATGCGATCATGGCGTAATAGCCCATAAAATACGTGCTAAAGAAATAACTGGGAAAGTGGGGAGATGGATCTTCAACTTCCTAACAAATCGAACACAAAGAGTAGTGGTCAACAGAGTTAAATCGGAGGCTGCCATAGTGAAGAGCTCTGTTCCACAAGGCACAGTACTCGCCCCCATCTTATTCCTTATCCTCATATCAGACATAAACAGAGATATACACCACAGCACCGTATCATCCTTTGCGGATGATACTAGGATCTGCATGAGGCTGTCATCTGCTGAGGACGCGGTTAACCTCCAAGAAGATATAAACAAAGTTTTCCAGTGGGCAACGGTAAACAGTATGATGTTCAATGAGGACAAATTCCAACTACTCCGTTATGGAAAACTGGAGGAGATAATAACTAGAACAGAGTATACTACTGACTCCGGCCATACAATAGAGCGGAAAAATAATGTAAGGGACCTGGGAGTAGTAATGTCTGAGGATCTCACTTTCAAGGATCACAACAGTGCCACGATCGCACGTGCAAAGAAAATGATAGGATGGATAATGAGAACTTTCAAAACGAGAGATGCCAAGCCCATGATGATCCTTTTCAAATCACTTGTTCTGTCTAGGCTGGAATACTGCTGTACATTAACATCTCCATACAAAGCAGGTGAAATCGCAGATCTAGAGAGTGTACAGAGATCCTTTACTGCACGTATAAGTTCTGTCAAGCACCTTAACTACTGGGAACGCTTGGAAGCACTTGACTTGTACTCGTTGGAACGCAGGAGGGAGAGATATATCATAATCTACACTTGGAAAATCTTGGAAGGAATGGTCCCAAATCTGCACACAGAAATCACTCCCTACGAAAGTAAAAGACTGGGCAGGCGATGCAAAATGCCGCCAATAAAAAGTAGGGGCGCCATTGGTACACTAAGAGAAAACACCATACGTGTCCGGGGCCCAAAACTGTTCAACAGCCTCCCATCAAGCATTAGGGGAATTGCCAATAAACCCCTGGCTGCCTTCAAGAGAGAGCTGGACAGATACCTAAAGTCGGTGCCGGATCAGCCGGGCTGTGGCTCGTACGTCGGACTGCGTGCGGCCAGCAGTAACAGCCTAGTTGATCAGGCCCTGATCCATCGGGAGGCCTGGTCGTGGACCGGGCCGCGGGGGCGTTGATCCCCGGAATAACCTCCAGGTAACCTCCAGGTATCCAGGATATGTAAGGAATAAGATGTGCTGAGAGATGTAAGAAATAAGATGTGCTGGGAGATGTAAGGAATAAGATGTGTTGGGAGATGTAAGGAATAAGATGTGTTGGGAGATGTAAGGAATAAGATGTGCTGGGAGATGTAAGGAATAAGATGTGCTGGGAGATGTAAGGAATAAGATGTGCTGGGAGATGTAAGGAATAAGATGTGCTGGGAGATGTAAGAAATAAGATGTGCTGGGAGATGTAAGGAATAAGATGTGCTGGGAGATATAAGGAATAAGATGTGCTGGGAGATGTAAGGAATAAGATGTGCTGGGAGATGTAGGGAGGGAAAGATGCTGGGAGATGTAGGGAATGAACCAAAGATGCTAAGATATAAAGAGTGACATGTAAGTGGTGGTGCTGAAACAGACGCTCAGAGTAAAAGATGTTAGTAAAGAAACGCAGCAAGAAAGCAGCAGAAATTGTAGGCAACGAGAATAACAGGCAAAAGAGCTCCAAACTCGGCAGAATTGAGAACAACATAAACAGCAGCAGCAGCAACAGTAGCAACAACAACAGAGGCAACGTAAGCAGCAACGACTGTAACAACAGTATTACATACAACCAGCAGTAACAGCCACCACCGTTTCTAACAGTAGCACCACTGATAAAAAATAACTATAGCAGCAGGAACATAACTAACATCAAAAACAGCAGTGCCAAGAGAAACAGCAGTGCCAAGAGAAACAGCAGTACTACTAACACCACCACTACAACCACACTCTTAACAGCAACAGCACCACCACTACCACACTCCTAACAGTAACAGCACCACCACTACAACCACACTCCTAACAGTAACAGCACCACCACTACAACCACACTCCTAACAGCAACAGCACCACCACTACAACCACACTACTAACAGTAACAACACTATCACTACAACCACACTCCTAACAGTAACAGCACCACCACTACAACCACACTCCTAACAGTAACAGCACCACCACTACAACCACACTCCTAACAGTAACAGCACCCCCACTACAACCACACTCCTAGCAGCAACAGCACCACCACTACAACCACACTCCTAGCAGCAACAGCACCACCACTACAACCACACTCCTAACAGTAACAGCACAACCACTACAACCCCACCCCTAGCAGCAACAGCACCACCACTATAACTACACTCTTAACAGGAACACCACCACAACAACCACACTCCTAACAGGAACACCACCACAACAACCATACTCCTAACAGAAACACCACCACAACAACCACACTCCTAACTGGAACACCACCACAACAACCACACTCCTAACAGGAACACCACCACAACAACCATACTCCTAACAGAAACACCACCACAACAACCACACTCCTAACAGGAACACCACCACAACAACCACACTCCTAACTGGAACACCACCACAACAACCACACTCCTAACAGGAACACCACCACAACAACCACACTCCTAACAGGAACACCACCACAACAACCACACTCCTAACAGGAACACCACCACAACAACCACATTCCTAACAGGAACACCACCACAACAACCACACTCCTAACAGGAACACCACCACAACAACCACACTCCTAACAGGAACACCACCACAACAACCACACTCCTAACAGGAACACCACCACAACAACCACATTCCTAACAGGAACACCACCACAACAACCACATTCCTAACAGGAACACCACCACAACAACCACACTCCTAACAGGAACACCACCACAACAACCACACTCCTAACAGGAACACCACCACAACAACCACACTCCTAACAGGAACACCACCACAACAACCACACTCCTAACAGGAACACCACTACAACAACCACACTCCTAACAGGAACACCACCACAACAACCACACTCCTAACAGGAACACCACCCCAACAACCACATTCCTAACAGGAACACCACCACAACAACCACACTCCTAACAGGAACACCACCACAACAACCACATTCCTAACAGGAACACCACCACAACAACCACACTCCTAACAGGAACACCACCACAACAACCACATTCCTAACAGGAACACCACCACTACAACCACACTCCTAACAGTAGCAACACCACCACAACAACCACACTCCTAACAGTAGCAACACCACCACAACAACCACACTCCTAACAGTAGCAACACCACCACAACAACCACACTCCTAACAGGAACACCACCACAACAACCACACTCCTAACAGGAACACCACCACAACAACCACATTCCTAACAGTAGCAACAACACCACAACAACCACACTCCTAACAGGAACACCACCACAACAACCACATTCCTAACAGGAACACCACCACAACAACCACATTCCTAACAGGAACACCACCACAACAACCACACTCCTAACAGTAGCAACACCACCACAACAACCACACTCCTAACAGTAGCAACACCACCACAACAACCACACTCCTAACAGTAGCAACACCACCACAACAACCACATTCCTAACAGGAACACCACCACAACAACCACACTCCTAACAGGAACACCACCACAACAACCACACTCCTAACTGGAACACCACCACAACAACCACACTCCTAACAGGAACACCACCACAACAACCACACTCCTAACAGGAACACCACCACAACAACCACACTCCTAACAGGAACACCACCACAACAACCACACTCCTAACAGGAACACCACCACAACAACCACACTCCTAACAGGAACACCACCACAACAACCACACTCCTAACAGGAACACCACCACAACAACCACACTCCTAACAGGAACACCACCACAACAACCACACTCCTAACAGGAACACCACCACAACAACCACACTCCTAACAGGAACACCACCACAACAACCACACTCCTAACAGTAACAACACCACCACAACAACCACACTCCTAACAGGAACACCACCACAACAACCACACTCCTAACAGTAACAACACCACCACAACAACCACACTCCTAACAGGAACACCACCACAACAACCACACTCCTAACAGTAACAACACCACCACAACAACCACACTCCTAACAGTAGCAACACCACCACAACAACCACACTCCTAACAGTAGCAACACCACCACAACAACCACACTCCTAACAGTAGCAACACCACCACAACAACCACACTCCTAACAGTAGCAACACCACCACAACAACCACACTCCTAACAGTAGCAACACCACCACAACAACCACACTCCTAACAGTAGCAACACCACCACAACAACCACACTCCTAACAGTAGCAACACCACCACAACAACCACACTCCTAACAGTAGCAACACCACCACAACAACCACACTCCTAACAGTAGCAACACCACCACAACAACCACACTCCTAACAGTAGCAACACCACCACAACAACCACACTCCTAACAGTAGCAACACCACCACAACAACCACACTCCTAACAGTAGCAACACCACCACAACAACCACACTCCTAACAGTAGCAACACCACCACAACAACCACACTCCTAACAGTAGCAACACCACCACAACAACCACACTCCTAACAGTAGCAACACCACCACAACAACCACACTCCTAACAGTAGCAACACCACCACCACAACCACACTCCTAACAGTAACAACACCACCACAACAACCACACTCCTCACAGCAACACCACCACAACAACCACACTCCTAACAGGAACACCACCACAACAACCACATTCCTAACAGGAACACCACCACAACAACCACATTCCTAACAGGAACACCACCACAACAACCACACTCCTAACAGCAACACCACCACAACAACCACACTCCTAACAGTAACAACACCACCACAACAACCACACTCCTAACAGTAGCAACACCACCACAACAACCACACTCCTAACAGTAGCAACACCACCACAACAACCACACTCCTAACAGTAGCAACACCACCACAACAACCACACTCCTAACAGTAGCAACACCACCACAACAACCACACTCCTAACAGTAGCAACACCACCACAACAACCACACTCCTAACAGTAGCAACACCACCACAACAACCACACTCCTAACAGTAGCAACACCACCACAACAACCACACTCCTAACAGTAGCAACACCACCACAACAACCACACTCCTAACAGTAGCAACACCACCACCACAACCACACTCCTAACAGTAACAACACCACCACAACAACCACACTCCTCACAGCAACACCACCACAACAACCACACTCCTCACAGCAACACCACCACAACAACCACACTCCTAACAGTAACACCACCACAACAACCACACTCCTAACAGTAACAACACCACCACAACAACCACACTCCTCACAGCAACACCACCACAACAACCACACTCCTAACAGGAACACCACCACAACAACCACACTCCTAACAGTAGCAACACCACCACAACAACCACACTCCTAACAGGAACACCACCACAACAACCACACTCCTAACAGTAGCAACACCACCACAACAACCACACTCCTAACAGTAGCAACACCACCACAACAACCACACTCCTAACAGGAACACCACCACAACAACCACACTCCTAACAGGAACACCACCACAACAACCACACTCCTAACAGTAGCAACACCACCACAACAACCACACTCCTAACAGTAGCAACACCACCACAACAACCACACTCCTAACAGGAACACCACCACAACAACCACACTCCTAACAGGAACACCACCACAACAACCACACTCCTAACAGTAGCAACACCACCACAACAACCACACTCCTAACAATAGCAACACCACCACAACAACCACACTCCTAACAGTAGCAACACCACCACAACAACCACACTCCTAACAGTAGCAACACCACCACCACAACCACACTCCTAACAGTAGCAACACCACCACCACAACCACACTCCTAACAGTAGCAACACCACCACAACAACCACACTCCTAACAGTAGCAACACCACCACAACAACCACACTCCTAACAGCAACAATACCAACAAGAGTACAAGAGATCATTTATCAAAGAAGAACTGAAGATATGAGTAATCTCTGTCACCTCTTTCCCCTCACTTCTTTATCTGAACCTTTCCTACTTCCCCTTCATGTCTTTTGTCTTATCTCCCTTCCTTTTGCCTTATCTTTCACTTCTTTGTACTTATCGTCGTCCTTATCTATACTTTTCTCTAATTATTTTCTAACCTTGAACCTCAGTTTCTTTCAGTCTTCCTTATCTTTCACCTGTCTTGCTTCCTTCTTCCTGTGTTTCGCCTCCCCTTCTCCTTTCTCCCTTTCTCTCTCTCTCTCCCTCTCTAATTTTTCCCTGTCTTCCCTTTCATAATGTTTATAATTTCTCACTCTCTCTTCATCCACCTCTTTCTGTTTTCTCGTTTCTTCTCTTTCTTTAGCTTCACGTTCTTCTCTTCTACATCCAGTTTATAAAGCATAATTTTGGCTCTTTCCCTTTTGTCTCCTAAACTGTCTCCCCATCCATCTTCATCTCCCTCGATCGTTTTTTGTTCTTTCTTCCCTTTCCCATTTCGCGGCGTCCGCCTCACTTCTACGCATTTTCCTGCATTGTCTCTCGTATTTCACACACACACATACACACACACACACACGCACATACACACACACACCTGGTGGTTAACGCTCTCGCTTCACACGGTGAGGGCCTGGGTTCGATTCCCAGCCAGAGTAGAAACATTGGACGTGTTTCTTTCCACCTGTTGTCTATGTTCCCCATCAGTAGGGTACCTCTGTGTTAGTCGACTGGTGTGGGTCGCATCCTAGGACAATGACCTAAGGAGGCCTGGTCACAGACCGGGCCGCGGGGGCGTTGACCCCCGGAACTCTTTCCAGATAAACTCCAGATTCCAGAAACACACACACACACACACACACACACACACACACACACACACACACACACACACACACACGCACGCACACACACACACACACACACACACACACACACACACACACACACACACAGGCCAGAAGCTAAGTCTCGTTTACTCCTTCCTTCTTTCACTATTTACAAGAAAATGAATAACAAACAGAAACAAAGAAAATGTTTCCAGCGTGAAAGTGAATGAGTGTGATGATGATTTGTTTTTTTTACAATATTAATGAAAATGTAATTGTTCACTTTCTGACTTACAGGTGAGTCTGGGAACTTCCTCAGGTGAGTGAGTCTGGGAACTTCCTCAGGTGAGTGAGAGTGGGAACTTCCTCAGGTGAGTGAGTCTTGGAACTTCCTCAGGTGAGTGAGTCTGGGAACTTCCTCAGGTGAGTGAGTCTGGGAACTTCCTCAGGTGAGTGAGTCTGGGAACTTCCTCAGGTGAGTGAGTCTGGGAACTTCCTCAGGTGAGTGAGTCTGGGAACTTCCTCAGGTGAGTGAGTCTGGGAACTTCCTCAGGTGAGTGAGTCTGGGAACTTTCTCAGGTGAGTGAGTCTGGGAACTTCCTCAGGTGAGTGAGTCTGGGAACTTCCTCAGGTGAGTGAGTCTGGGAACTTCCTCAGGTGAGTCTGGGAACCTCCTCAGGTGAGTGAGTCTGGGAACTTCCTCAGGTGAGTGAGTCTGGGAACTTCCTCAGGTGAGTGAGTCTGGGAACTTCCTCAGGTGAGTGAGTCTGGGAACTTCCTCAGGTGAGTCTGGGAACTTCCTCAGGTGAGTGAGTCTGGGAACTTCCTCAGGTGAGTGTTTCTGGGAACTTCCTCAGGTGAGTGTTTCTTGAAACTTCCTCAGGTGAGTGAGTCTGGGAACTTCCTCAGGTGAGTGAGTCTAGGAACTTCCTCAGGTAAGTGTTTCTGGGAGTTTCCTCAGGTGAGTGAGTTTGGGAACTTCCTCAGGTGAGTGAGTCTGGAAACTTCCTCAGGTGAGTGAGTCTAGGAACTTCCTCAGATGAGTGTTTCTGGTAACTTCCTCAGGTGAGTGTTTCTTGAAACTTCCTCAGGTGAGTGAGTCTGGGAACTTCCTCAGGTGAGTGAGTCTAGGAACTTCCTCAGGTGAGTGTTTCTGGGAACTTCCTCAGGTGAGTGTTTCTTGAAACTTCCTCAGGTGAGTGAGTCTGGGAACTTCCTCAGGTGAGTGAGTCTGGGAACTTCCTCAGGTGAGTGAGTCTGGGAACTTCCTCAGGAGAGTGAGAACTTCCTCAGGTGAGTGAGTCTAGGAACGTCATCGGGTGAGTGAGTCTGGGAACTTCCTCAGGTGAGTGAGTCTGGGAACTTCCTCAGGTGAGTGAGTCTGGGAACTTCATTAGGTGAGTGAGTCTGGTAACTTCCTCAGGTGAGTGAGTCTGGGAACTTCCTCAGGTGAGTGTTTCTGGGAACTTCCTCAGGTGAGTGAGTCTGGGAACTTCCTCAGGTGAGTGAGTCTGGTAACTTCCTCAAGTGAGTGAGAGTGGGAACTACCTCAGGTGAGTGAGTCTGGGAACTTCCTCAGGAGAGTGAGAGTGGGAACTTCCTCAGGTGAGTGAGTCTAGGAACTTCATCGGGTGAGTGAGTCTGGGAACTTCCTCAGGTGAGTGAGTCTGGGAACTTCCTCAGGTGAGTGAGTTTGGGAACTTTCTCAGGTGAGTGAGTCTGGGAACTTCCTCAGGTGAGTGAGTCTGGGAACTTCCTCAGGTGAGTGAGTCTGAGAACTTCCTCAGGTGAGTGAGTCTGGGAACTTCATCAGGTGAGTGAGTCTGGGAACTTCCTCAGGTGAGTGTTTCTGGGAACTTCCTCAGGTGAGTGTTTCTGGGAACTTCCTCAGGTGAGTGAGTCTGGTAACTTCCTCAGGTGAGTGAGAGTGGGAACTACCTCAGGTGAGTGAGTCTGGGAACTTCCTCAGGTGATTGAGTCTGGGAACTTCCTCAGGTGAGAGAGTCTGGGAACTTCATCAGGTGAGTGAGTCTGGGAACTTCCTCAGGTGAGTGAGTCTGGGAACTTCCTCAGGTGAGTGAGTCTGGGAACTTCCTCAGGTGAGTGAGTATGGGAACTTCCTCAGGTGAGTGAGTCTGGGAACTTCTTCAGGTGAGTGAGTCTGGGAATTTCCTGAGGTGAGTGAGGATGGGAACTTCCTCAGGTGAGTGAATCTAGGAACTTCCTCATGTGAGTGTGTCTGGTAATTTCCTCAGGTGAGTGAGTCTGGTAACTTCCTCAGGTGAGTGTTTCTGGGAACTTCCTCAGGTGAGTGAGTCTGGGAACTTCCTCAGGTGAGTGAATCTGGGAACTTCCTCAGGTGAATGAGTCTGGGAACTTCCTCAGGTGAGTGAATCTGGGAACTTCCTCAGGTGAATGAGTCTGGGAACTTCCTCAGGTGAGTGTTTCTGGGAACATCCTCAGGTGAGTAAGTCTGGGAACTTTTTCAGGTAAGTCTGGGAACTTCCTCAGGTGAGTGTTTCTGGGTACTTCCTCAGGTGAGTGAGTCTGGGAACTTCCTCAAGTGAGTGTTTCTGGGAACTTCCTCAGGTGACTGAGTCTGGAAACTTATTCAGGTGAGTGAGTCTGGGAACTTCCTCAGGTGAGTGAGTCTGGGAACTTCCTCAGGTGAGTGAGTCTGGGAACTTCCTCAGGTGAGTGAGTCTGGGAACTTATTCAGGTGAGTGAGTCTGGGAACTTCCTCAGGTGAGTGTTTCTGGGAACTTCCTCAAGTGAGTGAGTCTGGGAACTTCCTCAGGTGAGTGTTTCTGGGAACTTCCTGAGATGAGTGAGTCTGGGAACTTCCTCAGGTGAGTGAGACTGGGAACTTCCTCAGGTGAGTGTTTCTTGGAACTTCCTCAGGTGAGTGTTTCTGGGAACTTCCTCAGGTGAGTGTTTCTGGGAACTTCCTCAGGTGAGTGTTTCTGGGAACTTCCTCAGGTGAGTGAGTCTGGGAACTTCCTCAGGTGAGTGTTTCTGGGAACTTCCTCAGGTGAGTGTTTCTGGGAACCTCCTCAGGTGAGTGTTTCTGGGAACTTCCTCAGATGAGTGTTTCTAGGAACTTCCTCAGGTGAGTGTTTCTAGAAACTTACTCAGGTGAGTGTTTCTAGGAACTTCCTCAGGATATCTCAATTCCTGGCTTAGTTTCCTGCTTGCCTCTGTTACCCATAATTAGTATTCCTCTGTTACCTACATATTTTCCCCTTCGTAATTTTCTTCTCACTTCGTTATCTCTTGTGTCATCTGTTCTCTTTCGTCTTTTTCCTCTCTTTGACCTTCTGTTCTATGCTTCCACTTCTTTCAGTTCCTTTTTTCCCCACTATTTCCTTCCTTACTCCCTCTCTCTCTCTCTCTCTCTCTCTCTCTCTCTCTCTCTCTCTCTTGCTCTCTCTGCTCCAGTAGCCACCCTAACTTCCTTTACCCCTCTCTACCTCCTTCCCCGTTCCTTTCCCTTCTCCCTTTTCTCCCTCTCTCTCCATCCCATTTCCTTTCCTGTGGTGTGACCTACATGCGCACCTTTTCACGCCGGAGATACGCAGGTGACCACCATTTTTCACGAGGTGACCTTTGACCTGGGGTCATTGCCCTTCACGAGAGGGGAAGACTGAAAAAAAGTGAAGGGAAACGGAAGTGGAAGAGGAAACAGAGTAAAGAGGAAACTAAGTGGATCTACCTGTACTTGTACTTATGACTTTCTTGAGCAGTGGAAAACACTATTTAATTTATATTATACACAACGCAGTGTTACTGCACTGTTCTATATGATAGTTATACTGTGGGAACACCAGCAGTGTGTTACTGCACTGTTCTATATGATAGTTATACTGTGGGAACACCAGCAGTGTGTTGCTGCACTGTTCTATATGATAGTTATACTGTGGGAACACCAGCAGTGTGCTACTGCACTGTTCTATATGATAGTTATACTGTGGGAACACCAGCAGTGTGTTGCTGCACTGTTCTATATGATATTTATACTGTGGGAACACCAGCAGTGTGTTGCTGCACTGTTCTATATGATAGTTATACTGTGGGAACACCAGCAGTGTGTTGCTGCACTGTTCTATATGATAGTTATACTGTGGGAACACCAGCAGTGTGTTGCTGCACTGTTCTATATGATAGTTATACTGTGGGAACACCAGCAGTGTGTTGCTGCACTGTTCTATATGATAGTTACATTGTGGGAACACCAACAGTGTGTTGCTGCACTGTTCTATATGATAGTTACATTGTGGGAACACCAACAGTGTGTTGCTGCACTGTTCAATATGATAGGTACATTGTGGGAACACCAACAGTGTGTTGCTGCACTGTTCAATATGATAGGTACATTGTGGGAACACCAACAGTGTGTTGCTGCACTGTTCAATATGATAGGTACATTGTGGGAACACCAACAGTGTGTTGCTGCACTGTTCAATATGATAGGTACATTGTGGGAACACCAACAGTGTGTTGCTGCACTGTTCAATATGATAGGTACATTGTGGGAACACCAACAGTGTGTTGCTGCACTGTTCTATATGATAGTTACATTGTGGGAACACCAAAAGTGTGTTGCTGCACTGTTCAGTATGATAGGTACATTGTGGGAACACCAGCAGTGTGTTGCTGCACTGTTCTATATGATAGTTACATTGTGGGAACACCAACAGTGTGTTGCTACACTGTTCTATGTGATAGTTACATTGTGGGAACACCAGCAGTGTGCTACTGCACTGTTCTATATGATAGTTACATTGTGGGAACACCAGCAGTGTGCTACTGCACTGTTCTATATGATAGTTACATTGTGGGAACATCAGCAGTGTGCTACTGCACTGTTCTATATGATAGTTACATTGTGGGAACACCAGCAGTGTGCTACTGCACTGTTCTATATGATAGTTACATTGTGGGAACATCAGCAGTGTGTTACTGCACTGTTCTATATGATAGTTACATTGTGGGAACACCAGCAGTGTGTTGCTGCACTGTTCTATGTGATAGTTTCATTGTGGGAACACCAGCAGTGTGCTGCTGCACTGTTCTATATGATAGTTACATTGTGAGAACACCAGCAGTGTGCTACTACACTGTTCTATATGATAGTTACATTGTGGGAACACCAGCAGTGTGCTACTGCACTGTTCTATATGATAGTTACATTGTGGGGACACCAACAGTGTGTTGCTGCACTGTTCTATATGATAGTTACATTGTGGGAACACCAGCAGTGTGCTACTTCACTGTTCTATATGATAGTTACATTGTGGGAACACCAGCAGTGTGCTACTGCACTGTTCTATATGATAGTTACATTGTGAGAACACCAGCAGTGTGCTACTGCACTGTTCTATATGATAGTTACATTGTGGGGACACCAACAGTGTGTTGCTGCACTGTTCTATATGATAGTTACATTGTGAGAACACCAGCAGTGTGCTACTGCACTGTTCTATATGATAGTTACATTGTGGGAACACCAGCAGTGTGCTACTGCACTGTTCTATATGATAGTTACATTGTGGGGACACCAACAGTGTGTTGCTGCACTGTTCTATATGATAGTTACATTGTGGGAACACCAGCAGTGTGCTACTGCACTGTTCTATATGATAGTTACATTGTGGGGACACCAACAGTGTGTTGCTGCACTGTTCTATATGATAGTTACATTGTGGGAACACCAGCAGTGTGCTACTGCACTGTTCTATATGATAGTTACATTGTGGGAACACCAGCAGTGTGCTACTGCACTGTTCTATATGATAGTTACATTGTGGGAACACCAACAGTGTGTTGCTGCCCTGCTCTAGATGATAGTGATGGGTGAGAGAGGTGTAAGGAGGGAAGAGAAAGCGGTGGGAAGGAATGAGAGGGGTTAGGGGGTCGAGTGGGGTGAGCGAGGGAAAGAGAAAAGTAAGAAAGGGAAAAAGAGGAGTAATTAGCCATAAATAATTAGGGAGAGAAAACTGTAAAGGATATGGAAGAAAGGTCTACGGAAGAGTGAGGAGAGAATGGTGTAGAAAGAAGAATCAGAGGGAAGAGCACAAGCACGAAGAAGAAACTAGTGGAACAGACACAGTTTGAGTCAACAGTGGGATGAAGAAACGATAGAAGAGATAATTGGAGATAAGAGAAGAAGCAAAAATAAAATAAACACGAAGGGGAAAGGGGAAGAGGTGTAGAAAGGGTGTGGGCGTGAGATGGGCAAGTGGGCGCCCACTGTGATATGGGTGGGTGAGATCTGTCGTCTATACTAGAGGGAGGAAGATGGACGAAGACCCGTTCTGGTAACACTAAGCCAGCCTCGGGTTTTTTCCTAGGATGAACAATGGCAGGTAACGGGACACTTCTGTTCCTCAAAATGTAACAGGACCCGTAGGTTAATGGCTGAGCCTTTTTCTCCAGAGATAAATAGGGACCTTCCCGTATGAATATTTTTTACCCTATGATAAATGACGAACGAAAATATTTTTCCTTATAATAAATAAAAATAAATGATAATATATTTCTCTATAATACAAAAAAGACTAACGAGATATATTTTTTCACTCTGCTATTTATCTTTGAAGGACAAACAGCTGAAGGTATTTATTCCAAAAACAAAATGTGTAAATTAATAAAATACTCACTGAATATTACCTAGTGAAAATAATCTTTTTTTTTTCCCCTCGAAGCACAGAGGTGGAAAATAATATTCCCGAAATATACACCCACAATCTCGTACATTTAATTAAATTGAATATTTAGAGCTGGGGAGAGCGCTCAGGAAGAGGACACGACAGGTTATACCTTCATCTTATATAGACTAATTATTATTATTAAGCTGGTTCGAATGTCATCAAATCTTCTTTCAGCTGGAATATGATTTTGTGAAGAGAAAACAATAACAAGTGACCCCCCCCCGGTCTGGTGATCACAGGGGGACTGAAGTCGCATCAAAGTTATTTTTCAACAAGAAATTCATCTCCATACACGAATTATTTTGCTGATAAAAACATACCTGGGGTCCCACCCTCCGTATTCACCTCATCACGCCCAATGTGACTGTTGTCTGTTTCCAAAGTCAAAATGTAGCATCAAGGAGATTTGATGACATTCCAACTATATTCATAAGACTGTGACAGCGGAACTTAGGAAACTCACAACTGAAGATGTCCAGCATTGCTTCTGAAAGAGGCAGGAACGCAGGGACAAGTGCACACCATCTGGGGGAGATTATTTTCATGGGGATACCTCATAAAACTGTTCTTTGCACACCATTCTTTAACATAAAGGTAAAAAAATCTTAGAACATTCTGATCAGTCCTCGTGTATGTGTATATTTTATATATATATATATATATATATATATATATATATATATATATATATATATATATATATATATATATATATATATACACACTTAAAAATTCGGAAAGGGGACAAATTATTTACTGATATCTCTCAGTCCACAGCAGGATTCGAACCTGTACGCTCTGCATCAAATGCCTTGAGGTTGGTGAAGGACTCTCGATGGCAGGAACTGTAATTACAATCCCCTTCCTTGGATCAAACCTCATTACCACCCATCCCTCAGCGCTTTATGGCCCCGTGTATGTTTAGCGCCTCGCGAAAATAATAATTCTCACTTCGCTGTCTCCTCAAAATAAAAATTATTCAAATGTACTTGAGAAATTTATAATTTAAATTTTCCTAAGTAAGTTACACACGAGGAGAGTCGGGCTATATTGTTAATTTATCTATGTCAACACGCACTCCTTGCTGCCTTCAACACGCACTCCTTCCTTCCTTGCTGCCTTCAACACGCACTCCTTCCTTCCATGTTGTCTTCAAAACGCACCTCTTCCTTACTGCCTTCAACACGCACCCATTCCTTGCTCCCTCCATAAAACCACTGCTGAAGTCACGATCCTCAACTACTGAAGCCTCCCACCTCGAACTGACAGATTTCCTGACTTCATTTATGAAACCCATCCTGGGTTGTAACTCTCGGTATAACTATCAGATAGAACAAGGCAGTTACACACTGCGGGTGTTCCCACAATGTAACTATCATACAGAACAGTGTAGCCACACACTGCGGGTGTTCGCACAATGTAACTACCAAGCAAATTGAAGTACAAAGAGACACATTACCTTGCCTGGAACAATACATAAATAACCCGCTCATAGGAAAAGCTTACGACGATATTTCGGTCCGATTTGGTCCAAGTTAGACCGAAACGTCGTCAAAATTGTACATATTGTACATTACGCATATAACCCTGAGCAGGTTATATGCGTAATGTACAATACAGAATATGGCAGCCACACGCTACGACTGCACCCAAGCTTTTCTCAATTAAAAATTAAGATGCAATACTTGGGTCGTGTTTACTGACGCCACCATCATATTGGGTGGGTCACCCGAAAACAAGAATCTACAGAGAAAAAAGCTAATACAAATTCTTAAGACAGGGGAGATAAGTTATTACCTGGAGTTTACCTTTAGAGGGGTTCGGGGGTCAACGCCCCCAGCGGCTCGGTTAGGTTACTATGTTACATTTTTGGTGCAAAATAAATAACTGATGTACAAAAATAATTAGAATTTAACTGTTTTCCTTGGGGAAAGAGGAGAGTGAATTTCTAAGTTATCTAATCATGCTACGAAATAACATACGGCAGATCTACGAAGAAGTTTGTTAAGTAGATTCAGAAACTAGAAACAAACTTGTTTGGATGAGTTGTCATCGAAATCTACACTAAAACTACGTGTTTGCACATTTTTATATATTTTTAAATAATTCATATGTTTAAAAAAAAAATATATGAAAAGCCCACTGTACTGTGAGTTTTACTGTCTCTTCTACCACGTATTTTTTTTACACACAGTTTATCTCTATAGGTCTAACAGTAAGAACTGTTCTCTTCTCTCAGTTTTGGTGAAAAACTTGATTATCTATAGTTTACTGACCTCAAAAGTCCACCCACAACAGTCGACTAATTTACGGGTACATAATTACTAGCCTCAAAAAAATTATTAGGTACGGTATACTTCAACATGTCTGCCTAATCTGCAGTCTGTTTCCAGTTTTCCAGTTTCTTTTTCTATGGTAAGCCATCCCTATATAAAGTTTATTGTTTAGTACACATTGCCACAACCATTTTGTCAACATTACTAATTTCTTACAAAACAATAATTCGAATCCCCCGATTAATATTTATTATATCCTCAAGTTCCTCAATTTCACGAAACTCAGAAATACGGGACAAAATGCTCCTAGTCAACTGAACAATGGACAAAGTCCCTTTACAGAAATGTCCATTATTGTTACGATCATTGCAAAACAATCATCTCTTCCCACAATAATCACCATTACTGGCCACATATTCTCCCCCTACTAGTCCAATTTAAATCGAGGTTCACTTACAATTCGCAGAAAGTTAACTATAAGCCAATAGCCAATAGACATGACCTTAGTGATGCAAAGACATCCCCCCCCCTCCACACACACACACACACACACACACACACACACACACACTCAATCTAGTAGAGCTGAGCGCCTCACAACTATTGCGTAACTTCTCAGCGGCTGCACAAACCATCAAAGTGAAAGGAGTTCTTCAGCTGCAATAACGCGCCCTCCTCGGCTCTCACGCTCGCCATTGGGATGTAGATCAGACCCTCCATGTGCCTTGATTACTGGGGCGGAGGAGCCGCCCGATCACCAATATATAGGTCAGGTCAGAGGTCACCATCTACATCTCCGGTGCTCACGCACATGTACACGCATGGAACCATACCCACACTATGGAGGCGACTACACAAGAATAACAGCTCATATTCTGTGCAAGCGCATATTCGTACACACACACACACACACATACAAGAGGTCCTACATGTGGCTACTGGAGTTCAATTCTCCCCAAAACAACTGCAAGATTAAGTCAACTGGTGAGTGGAAGACCAGACACAGACACAGGGAGGAAGCTCTAAAAAAAATCGAACCAGAAGGAGGAGGTACTGGAATCTCATCAAATATCTTATCGTACGTACATGTCAACAGCATAATATCAGCGCATGCAAAAATAACGAACCTAAAACTTTCCTTCAGGAACCTAAGCAAAGTGTCTTCTAGACTACCGAATGCAACATGTGTCAGGCTTATCACAGTGTGTGCATCACCAGTATAGATCATAGTGTGTGCATCACCAGTATAGTTCTGACACCTGACCAATAACGTGCAGACGGCTGAAAGTTGCTAGAGGTGTAGATGACTAGTGCTGGAGCTGCGAAAACAGAATATAATAATTTTAAACTAAGAATCCTCGGTATAGGAACAATTAAGGAAGATGTACAATATATTCAAGAAGTACTGACAAAGGTCACATGATCCACATGAACATCAGGAAGCGCTTTTCAAATATCAGAGTGACAGGAAAGTGGAATAAACTGAATGAGAATGGAAGAATATATGTAAGGCACAAAATACTAAAAACAACACTTGGAGTTAAGACTATATATACACTCACAAAACCGAAGGTATGAGCATACTCAAACTACTGATTTTGTACTCAGAAGCAGGAGATCAGATCGCTATGAGTTAATTTATCTACATAGGATCTGACATTGACGAAATAAGCAGAAAAGCTAAAGTATGGGAGTGAAAAACACAGAAAGACAACCTTAGAGCCAAGGTGAGAGGGACAAGCACTGCTCAGTACAAGAATGCCATCGCACTGGACCTCAACAACTAGAAATCCCCAAAACAAGCAAAATGAGGAAAGACAGAAGCAGCCAGTTATCGAGCTACGGGAGGGAGAGACAGAGGGGAAATTAGAGAACAAAGGTAAAGAGGGGAAAGTGTAGAATTGAATTGGAGAGGGACACCAGGTAATGTGTTGAGGGGATACAGAAGGACGTATTACGTGGAACCAAGCAGCAGATCCAAGCCGGGGACACTGCAAGCCGGGGACACTGCAAGCCGGGGACACTGCAAGCCGGGGATACTGCAAGCCGGGGACACTGCAAGCCGGGGGCACTGCAAGCCGGGGCACTGCAAGCCGGGGACACTGCAAGCCGGGGCACTGCAAGCCGGGGACACTGCAAGCCGGGGACACTGCAAGCCGGGGACACTGCAAGCCGGGGGCATTGCAAGCCGGGGATACTGCAAGCCGGGGACACTGCAAGCCGGGGACACTGCAAGCCGGGGACACTGCAAGTCGGGGACACTGCAAGCCGGGGACACTGCAAGCCGGGGACACTGCAAGCCGGGGACATTCTCACACACATTTATGGATGATGCTTTCAAATCAATTTTTCACGACATTTTAACTGCGCGCACGCGCACACACAATCTGGAGAGTGAAATAGTGACGTCAGGATCCATGCATAGCTTTAAGAAGAGTTACGATAAGGCTCTTGGAGCAGGGAGTGTGGACATGGTAGCGATTAGCGAAGAGGCGGGGGCCAGGAGTTGAGACTTAACCTCTGCAATCACAAGTCGGTGAGTACACACACACACACACACACACACACACACACACACACACACACACACACACACACACACACACACACACACACACAGGGTATGATAAAGCTCACGGCTCAGGGAGAGTGACCTAGTAGCGATCAGTGAAGAGGCGGGCCAGGAGCTCGGACTCGACCCCCGCAACCTCAACTAGGTGAGTACAACTAGGTGAGTACACACACACACAAAGCCAAATCTGACCCGAAACTGTTGTACAGCCACATCAGGAGGAAAACAACAGTCAAGGACAAGGTAATCAGGCTAAGGAAGGAAGGAGGAGAGACAACAAGAAATGACCGTGAAGTATGTGAGGAACTTAACAAGAGATTCAAAGAAGTGTTCACAGAGGAGACTGAAGGGGCTCCAGAAAGACGGAGAGGTGGGGCACACCACCATGTGCTGGACACAGTGCACACAACCGAGGAAGAAGTGAAGAGGCTTCTGAGTGAGCTAGATACCTCAAAGGCAATGGGGCCAGATAACATCTCCCCATGGGTATTGAGAGAGGGAGCAGAGGCGCTGTGTACCCCTAACAACAATATTCAATATATCTATCGAAACAGGGAGATTGCCTGAGGCATGGAAGACAGCAAATGTAGTCCCAATCTTTAAAAAAGGAGACAGACATGAAGCATTAAACTACAGACCAGTGTCACTGACATGTATAGTATGCAAAATCATGGAGAAGATTATCAGGAGAAGAGTGGTGGAACACCTAGAAAGGAATGATCTCATCAACAGCAGCCAACATGGTTTCAGGGACGGGAAATCCTGTGTCACAAACCTACTGGAGTTCTATGACATGGTGACAGAAGTAAGACAAGAGAGAGAGGGGTGGGTGGATTGCATATTCTTGGACTGCAAGAAGGCGTTTGACACAGTTCCACACAAGAGATTGGTGCAAAAACTGGAGGACCAAGCAGGGATAACAGGGAAGGCACTACAATGGATCAGGGAATACTTGTCAGGAAGACAGCAGCGAGTCATGGTACGTGGCGAGGTGTCAGAGTGGGCACCTGTCACCAGCGGGGTCCCACAGGGGTCAGTCCTAGGACCAGTGCTGTTTCTGGTATTTGTGAACGACATGACGGAAGGAATAGACTCTGAGGTGTCCCTGTTTGCAGATGACGTGAAGTTGATGAGAAGAATTCACTCGATCGAAGACCAGGCAGAACTACAAAGGGATCTGGACAGGCTGCAGACCTGGTCCAGCAATTGGCTCCTGGAGTTCAATCCCACCAAGTGCAAAGTCATGAAGATTGGGGAAGGGCAAAGAAGACCGCAGACGGAGTACAGTCTAGGGGGCCAGAGACTACAAACCTCACTCAAGGAAAAAGATCTTGGGGTGAGTATAACACCAGGCACATCTCCTGAAGCACACATCAATCAAATAACTGCCGCAGCATATGGGCGCCTAGCAAACCTCAGAACAGCATTCCGACATCTTAATAAGGAATCGTTCAGGACCCTGTACACCGTGTACGTTAGGCCCATATTGGAGTATGCGGCACCAGTTTGGAACCCACACCTAGCCAAGCATGTAAAGAAACTAGAGAAAGTGCAAAGGTTTGCAACAAGACTAGTCCCAGAGCTAAGAGGTATGTCCTACGAGGAGAGGTTAAGGGAAATCAACCTGACGACACTGGAGGACAGGAGAGATATGGGGGACATGATAACGGCATACAAAGTACTGAGAGGAATTGACAAGGTGGACAAAGACAGGATGTTCCAGAGATTGGACACAGTAACAAGGGGACACAGTTGGAAGTTGAAGACACAGATGAATCACAGGGATGTTAGGAAGTATTTATTCAGCCACAGAGTAGTCAGTAAGTGGAATAGTTTGGGAAGCGATGTAGTGGAGGCAGGATCCATACATAGCTTTAAGCAGAGGTATGATAAAGCTCACGGTTCAGAGAGAGTGACCTAGTAGCGATCAGTGAAGAGACGGGGCCAGGAGCTCGGACTCGACCCCCGCAACCTCAACTAGGTGAGTACAACTAGGTGAATACACACACACACACACACACACACACATACATACACACACATACACACACACACACACACACACACTAACACACACACACACACACACACACACACACACACACACACACACACACACACACACACACACACAAAGGGATCTGGACAGGCTGCAGACCTGGTCCAGCAATTGGCTCCTGGAGTTCAATCCCACCAAGTGCAAAGTCATGAAGATTGGGGAAGGGCAAAGAAGGCCGCAAACGGAGTACAGTCTAGGGGGTCAGAGACTACAAACCTCACTCAAGGAAAAAGATCTTGGGGTGAGTATAACACCAGGCACATCTCCTGAAGCGCACATCAACCAAATAACTGCTGCAGCATATGGTCGCCTAGCAAACCTCAGAACAGCATTCCGACATCTTAATAAGGAATCGTTCAGGACCCTGTACACCGTATACGTTAGGCCCATATTGGAGTATGCGGCACCAGTTTGGAACCCACACCTAGCCAAGCACGTAAAGAAACTAGAGGAAGTGCAAAGGTTTGCAACAAGACTAGTCCCAGAGCTAAGAGGTATGTCCTACGAGGAGAGGTTAAGGGAAATCAACCTGACGACACTGGAGGACAGGAGAGATAGGGGGGACATGATAACGACATACAAAATACTGAGAGGAATTGACAAGGTGGACAAAGACAGGATGTTCCAGAGATTGGACACAGTAACAAGGGGACACAGTTGGAAGCTGAAGACACAGATGAATCACAGGGATGTTAGGAAGTATTTCTTCAGCCACAGAGTAGTCAGTAAGTGGAATAGTTTGGGAAGCGATGTAGTGGAGGCAGGATCCATACATAGCTTTAAGCAGAGGTATGATAAAGCTCACGGCTCAGGGAGAGTGACCTAGTAGCGATCAGTGAAGAGGCGGGGCCAGGAGCTCGGACTCGACCCCCGCAACCTCAACTAGGTGAGTACACACACACTAACACACACACACACACACACACACACACACACACACACACAGTAGCAACCGGTGAAGAGGCGGGGCCAGGAGCTAGGACTCGACCCCTGCAACCACAAATAGGTGAGTACAAATAGGTGAGTACACACTAACACACACACACACACACACACACACACACACACACACACACCACAATTCAACGAGTGATGTTTCTTGAACATAATAACGACAGGTTTAAATCACAAACTAATCATTACATCCAGAACTTACTCTCCTCTGTGTTTTCTAAACATTTCTTATTCCTTTAATACAGTTCATATTCCACTAACACAGTTCTTATTCCCACAACACATTTCTTATTCCCATAATATTTCTCATCTATAACAGAACGCCTGGTCTGGGACCGAACCGCGGGCACACACATTAGACAATCACATTTAAACACTCGTACGAAATATAATTCCGAACGCAATTAAAACTGTCTAAAAACAACAGGTTCGCTTCACATTGCAATATATGTCTTTATAAAAAAAATACAAAATAAAAACTATTGGTGGAATCAGAGCTACAGTGTATGTCGGACGTGTCGTACAGCTGAAGCAGATGTAATCACAATAGATGTCTCATTATGATAAAATAATCAAATAATTTCGACGAAATTACTTCTCTATTGAACTCTTTTTTTTTTTTTTTTAATCCGGGATTGTATTAAATATTTCCACATATATTAAAAAAAAAAAGGCGAACTGAAATATTCAGAGTTACAACAACGAGGTTTGATACAGGTGACGGAGGGTCACTATTAAGTTAAGTGGTACTGCAGATGAGTTAGTTACTTAAGTGGCACCAGTAGTTAAGCAGTAGGACTAGCGATTAGTTAAGCTGCAGCGAAAATTATCAAAGTGGTACTACTAGTAGATTATCTAAGTTGTACAACGTGTGAGTTAGCTAAGTGGCACTACACGTGGGTTAGCTAACTGGAGTTAAGTGCTATAATCATGTTAATGGTATACAATACTGACAGGTGTTGAACAAGACATGCAATATCTGCCAATGTTTATTATGAAAATTTTTGTTAGCCAGTGACTCTTCAGTTCAATACAGAGATTATATACGGAGAATAGTGGAAGATGAGGCAATCAGTCCCCCAGCTTTGAAGAGGGTATTCAGTATTTTATATACTGGAGTCGGATAAGGTGCAGCAGCTGAAGGCTGCTTCCACTAGTGGGCGAGGCCCACTAGTGGAAGTTGGTCATACCTATGTGTTGGGCCAGAGGTGGTTAGCACATAGAAGAAAGAAACTTATGACGGCGTTTCACGTATGTTTACCTGGAGTGTGTTAGTGTGCGGATCATTTGTGTATTGTTCCACTCAGGGTATTGTACTTTTCTTTGTTCTTTGAGGTTTGCAAGATGTAGATGAATGGTTCGGAGAACCGACATGTTGATAAATTAGACACATGTGCAACTCTTGGGTATCTTTATTGAGGAAACGTTTCGCCACACAGTGGCTTCATCAGTCCATACAAAGGAGAATCTTGAAGAACGGGAGGAGAATGAGGTAATCAGTCCCTCAACCTTGAGTCGATGTGGTCAGTCCATCAATCTTGAATAGAATACGGCATATGAGCGGAGAAGGAGCTTATAAACCGTTGGCAGGAGAGGTGCAGCAGTCATAGGTGGTGTCACATGGGAATTCTTCGCTTGCCTAATTCTTGGGCACGACCTATGTGACACCACCTATGACTGCTGCACCTCTCCTACCAACGGTTTATAAGCTCCTTCTCAGCACGTATGCCGTATTCTATTCAAGATTGATGGACTGACCACATCGACTCAAGGTTGAGGGACTGATTACCTCATTCTCCTCCTGTTCTTCAAGATTCTCCTTTGTATGGACTGATGAAGCCACTGTGTGGCGAAACGTTTCCTCAATAAAGATACCCAAGAGTTGCACATGTGTCTAGTTTGCAAGATGATTGGAGAAGATATTCTCCGTGTCAAGACTCCATGGTACTGCTGTGTCAGGCAAGTATAGTTCATTAATGATATATAGTATCGACAAGTTGATGAATAAGACATGGAAATCATCATTATTAGGACGTTTCGCCAATCAGTGACTTTAACAAATCAATTATGTATTATATATTAAGAACATAAAAAAGAAGGAACACTACAGCAGGCCTACTGACCCATGCGAAGCACATCCATGCCACCCTCCGGCTTAGCCCCATGACCCATCTAATCAGGTTACTTCCACTTAAGGAAGGAGCACGGCATCAGACCTAGTAGCACATGCTGGTCAGGTCCAACTCACACCCACCCACACCACTCATGTATTTAACCTATTTTTAAAACTACACAACGTTTTAGCTTCTATAACTGTACTCGGGAGTTTGATGCACTCATCCACAACTCTATTAACCGTTGTTCTTCTCTCGCATAAACACACGTCTCGACACCAGAGGATAGGAAGTGTGTTTATCCGAATTATCGTAAAGTTTTCGCCCTCCTTTGAACTATCGTTATTTTTTTTTGTCCCACGTCCTCCAAACTATTATCAGCACTTTCCCCCTTCCTAGGAACTACCATCAACTTTTCCCACTCCTCCGAACCATCAATAATGCCCTTCTCCAGGGTATCACTAACTTTTTTTTTTTTCACTGCTCACAGTACAGCATCACATACATCCCATACACTATAAAATTCCCTTTAACTCTACCCTCTATAGTCTGTGGCGCCCTACACCGCACACGATTTTTTCTTCTCTGCTCCAGAGAGAAAGAGAGAAAGAGAGAGAGAGAGAGAGAGAGAGAGAGAGAGAGAGAGAGAGAGAGAGAGAGAGAGAGAGAAGTGGAGATGAGGACAGCTATCTTAGGTCTCTCAGCCCGCTGAAACATCCCTATTTCCTCATTCTGGATAATCTACAGCTATTCCAGACCAAATTACCTGGACACCCAGCACGAAAGAAGAGGCTGGATGACCCCCAACAATGCGTGGGGGAGGAGGAGGAGGAGGAGGGAAAAATGAGGTAAAGCAAATGGATAAGAGGGAGGAAAAGCCAGTGTCAGGTAAAAAAAAAAAAAAAGGTGATGGCTTGCACGGTGGGGGCCTGGAACCAGTCCGGCAAATGGGAGGCGCCCGCTCGTTCCAGGAGTGAGGAACTGGAAGGCAGCCAAGCCCAGCAGTACACTGAACGCACCACACACAAAGACTGGCAGACTCAAAACACACACACATACATACACACACTCACACACTCACACACACACACACACACACACACACACACACACACACACACACACACACACACACACACACACACACAGACTGAGTGATGGTATGGGGACACTGGCAGGAGCTGATTATACCAAGCACCCTTATACACTTACCAATTGGTTCACATCTATGAAACAAGTCTTGAAACAGAAATAAGCAAATAAATATTAATAGAGAGAAATGGTACAAAGCCGACAAGTGCTGAAAAAGATACAACGGCAGAGAAAACTTGACTGAGACGTTTCGCCTGTGAACCACACTTCTTCATTGTAAAAAATCTTTATTATCCATGACTTACAATGTGATTTTTTTTACAGTTATGAATTACGTGGATAAGTGTCTATTTATGCAATGCATACAGGGCCCTATTATTAATATACTTATTAAAAAAAATGGAACTATGGAGAACTATACCGCATTGTGAAGGCAAGAATGAGGTTATACATGAAGTTATTAATGGTTATTGATAAAGTATAATTAGGGAAGAATTATGTAAAGATGCCAGAGTCACTGACAAGTTATTATAGCTTAACTGTATTTTATGAAACGCTAAAAACTTGTGGGTTATTCAGCGCAGGGAATGGTCCAGGCTCGATCCTGCGTCCACTAATTGCAGCTCAATCTCCGACGAATCAGGAGGTGAATGTATTCAGATATTTAGGAGTGGACGTGTCAGCAGATGGGTCTGTGATAAATGAGGTGAATCATAGAATTGACAAGGGGAAAAATGTTAGTGGTGCACTGAGGAGTCTGTGGAGACAAAGAACTTTGTTCATGGAAGCAAAGAGGGGAATGTATGTGAGTATAGTTATACCAACGGTCTTTTATGGGTGTGAAACATGGGTGGTGAATGTTGCAACAAGGAGAAAGCTGGAGGGAGTGGTAATGTCGTGTCTGAGGGCAATGTGTGGTGTGAACATAATGCAGAGAATTCTTAGTTTGGAAATTAGGAGGAGGTGCAGGATTACCAGAACTATTATCCACAGGGCTGAGGAGGGGTTGTTGAGATGCTGTTACACCATGATCGGACTTGTCAGAGGCTTTCGCAAAACCTGTGTCTACTACACCTGCATTTTCATTGCCCTCCAGTGCATTGAAGACCATGTCAGGGTGATCCAGTAACTTTGAGAGGCAGGAGCGATCTGCTCTAAACCCATGCTGCCCTGAGTGGTGCAACTTATGGCTATCCAAATAACGATTGCTGACTGTTTAAGAGGCGAAGCCCACGAGCAGAAACCGGATTCTCCCTCAGGCAAATGAGATCTCGGTAAGTATGCAAACGCACACACACACACACACACACACACACACACACACACAGAGACTACAAACCTCACTCAAGGAAAAAGATCTTGGGGTGAGTATAACACCAGGCACATCTCCTGAAGCGCACATCAACCAAATAACTGCTGCAGCATATGGGCGCCTAGCAAACCTCAGAACAGCATTCCGACATCTTAATAAGGAATCGTTCAGGACCCTGTACACCGTATACGTTAGGCCCATATTGGAGTATGCGGCACCAGTTTGGAACCCACACCTAGCCAAGCACGTAAAGAAACTAGAGAAAGTGCAAAGGTTTGCAACAAGACTAGTCCCAGAGCTAAGAGGTATGTCCTACGAGGAGAGGTTAAGGGAAATCAACCTGACGACACTGGAGGACAGGAGAGATAGGGGGGACATGATAACGACATACAAAATACTGAGAGGAATTGACAAGGTGGACAAAAACAGGATGTTCCAGAGATTGGACACAGTAACAAGGGGACACAGTTGGAAGCTAAAGACACAGATGAATCACAGGGATGTTAGGAAGTATTTCTTCAGCCACAGAGTAGTCAGTAAGTGGAATAGTTTGGGAAGCGATGTAGTGGAGGCAGGATCCATACATAGCTTTAAGCAGAGGTACGATAAAGCTCACGGCTCAGGGAGAGTGACCTAGTAGCGATCAGTGAAGAGGCGGGGCCAGGAGCTCGGACTCGACCCCCGCAACCTCAACTAGGTGAGTACAACTAGGTGAGTACACACACACACACACACACACACACACACACAGGGCCAGGACTGAGCCCTTGCAACCACAAACAGGTGAGTACACACACACACACACACACACACACACACACACACACACACACACACACACAGGGCCAGGACTGAATCCTTGCAACCACATACAGGTGAGTACACACACAAACGCACACACACACACACACAGACACACACACACACACACACACACACACACACACACACACACACATGGCCAGGACTGAGCCCTTGCAACCACAAACAGGTGAGTACACACACACACACACACACAGGGCCAGGACTGAATCCTTGCAACCACAAACAGGTGAGTACACACACAAACGCACACACACACACACACACACACACACACACAGAGTAGTCAGTAAGTGGAATAGTTTGGGAAGCGATGTAGTGGAGGCAGGATCCATACATAGCTTTAAGCAGAGGTATGATAAAGCTCACGGCTCGGGGAGAGTGACCTAGTGGCGATCAGTGAAGAGGCGGGGCCAGGAGCTCGGACTCGACCCCCGCAACCTCAACTAGGTGAGTACAACTAGGTGAGTACACACACACACACACACACACACACACACGCACACACACACACACACACACACACACACACACACACACACAGGGCCAGGACTGAGCCCTTGCAACCACAAACAGGTGAGTACACACACAAACGCACACACACACACACACACACACACACACACACACACACACACACACACACACACACACACTCACGCGCACACACCCCAGGCCAAGTGTCTATCGACAAGCTTCTGTGACAGCCAGTAACCAACACAACACACCCGTTAGCGTATAAAAACTGTATACCTCGTGTATTAAGTTAGCTGCTCATTTAACACGGAACAAATTACAGGATGAACGCTGCCATTTACCATTAATTAGTGCATAAATTTGTAATCACCGAGTGGCTACCCCCTACCGGCGAGTTTAGGTAATTAATTGAGAGCGGTGTGTATTAAGGCTGCTTGACAGAGAGCACCAGGCAGCGTGGATGCTGTGGCTGATTTATATGCCGGCGACGGGCTCTTGATCCTAGGAACTGGTGCTACTCTCGCTCATACTAGGATCCAATTTGACTCTCCCAATTTACAGGAGCTGTATTAACCTCTAGCTCCAGGACCTCTCCATCTCCAGGACTTCTCCATCTCCAGGACTTGTCCATCTCCAGGACTTGTCCATCTTCAGCACTTGTCCATCTCCAGGACTTCTCCATCTCCAAGACCACTTCATCCCCAAAACCACTTCATCTCCAGGACCACTTCACCTCCAGGACCTCTCCACCTCCAGGACCTCTCTTCCTCCAGTACCTCCCCACCTCCAGGACCTCTCCACCTTCAGGTCCTCTCCACCTCCAGGACCTCTCCACCTCCTGTACCTCTCCACCTCTAGTACCTCTACACCTCCAGGTCCTCTCCACCTCCAGGTCCTCTCCACCTCCAGGTCCTCTCCACCTCCAGGACCTCCCCACCTCCAGGTCCTCTCCACCTCCTGGTCCTCTCCACCTCCAGGACCTCTCCACCTCCTGTACCTCTCCACCTCCAGTACCTCTACACCTCCAGGTCCTCTCCACCTCCTGTACCTCTCCACCTCCTGTACCTCTCCACCTCCAGTACCTCTACACCTCCAGGTCCTCTCCACCTCCAGGACCTCTCCACCTCCAGGACCTCTCCACCTCCTGTACCTCTCCACCTCCTGTACCTCTCCACCTCCAGTACCTCTACACCTCCAGGTCCTCTCCACCTCCAGTACCTCTCCACCTCCAGTACCTTTACACCTCCAAGTCCTCTCCACCTCCAGTACCTCTCCACCTCCAGGTCCTCTCCACCTCCAGGTCCTCTCCACCTCCAGGACCTCTCCACCTCCAGGACCTCTCCACCTCCTGTACCTCTCCACCTCCTGTACCTCTCCACCTCCAGTACCTCTACACCTCCAGGTCCTCTCCACCTCCAGTACCTCTCCACCTCCAGTACCTCTCCACCTCCAGGTCCTCTCCACCTCCAGGACCTCTCCACCTCCAGGACCTCTCTACCTCCAGGACCTCTCCACCTCCAGGACCTCTCCACCTCCAGGACCTCTCCACCTCCAGGACCTCTCCATCTCCTGTACCTCTCCACCTCCTGTACCTCTCCACCTCCAGTACCTCTACACCTCCAGGTCCTCTCCACCTCCAGTACCTCTCCACCTCCAGTACCTCTACACCTTCAGGTCCTCTCCACCTCCAGTGCCTCTCCACCTCCAGGACCTCTCCACCTCCAGTACCTCTACACCTCCAGGTCCTCTCCACCTCCAGGTCCTCTCCACCTCCAGGTCCTCTCCACCTCCAGTACCTCTCCACCTCCAGGACCTCTCCACCTCCAGGTCCTCTCCACCTCCAGTACCTCTCCACCTCCAGGTCCTCTCCACGTCCAGTACCTCTCCACCTCCAGGTCCTCTCCACCTCCAGTACCTCTCCACCTCCAGGACCTCTACACCTCCAGTACCTCTCCACCTCCAGGTCCTCTCCACCTCCAGGACCTCTCCACCTCCAGGACCTCTCCATCTCCTGTACCTCTCCACCTCCTGTACCTCTCCACCTCCAGTACCTCTACACCTCCAGGTCCTCTCCACCTCCAGTACCTCTCCACCTCCAGTACCTCTACACCTCCAGGTCCTCTCCACCTCCAGTACCTCTCCACCTCCAGGACCTCTCCACCTCCAGTACCTCTACACCTCCAGGTCCTCTCCACCTCCAGGTCCTCTCCACCTCCAGGTCCTCTCCACCTCCAGGTCCTCTCCACCTCCAGGTCCTCTCCACCTCCAGGACCTCTCCAACACCCAGTATCCATCACCTTAACCAACACTACCATTACTCGCCACCATCATTAGCACTAACTTTTAAGGATTAAATAACAAGATATTACAAGGACCACAATGGACATAAGTCACTTTGTCTGATTTTTTGAGGTAATTCTAGTTAATTTACACACATGTTACTTTGTGTGATAATTTATCTGACTGTATTTTTGTGTACCCGTACCTAAATAAACTTACACCCTGCACCGCCACCACCGCCTTCACCCCCAAATGCAATCACCACCAACACCACCGCCTCCCTCACCACCACCCACAACAATTCATCAATAAAAGGCAGCATAAAAGGCATGCAGTGAGGCAACATTCTTCAGCTGGAGCGGTTTGGCGTCATATTAAGTTCCCGCCTCATTACTTATGCCTATCTAGACCAACCACCTTAACCAGTGGTGGCGTTTGCCTTGGTGATAAGAGGTAATTTTCCCTCAGACCGCCCTGCACGAGGGGAGAGGCAGCAGGAGGAATAGGTGGTGGATGTGAGGGTAGTGGAAGAGGGGAGACTGTAGAGGTGGTGGTTAGTGAAGGACGAGGAAATGGTTGTGATGGTGGTTTCTGTGGTAGTGGTGTTGGATGGTGGAGGAGGTTGTTGATGCAGTGATGGTGGTTGGTGGTAATGGTGCTGGTGTAGTAGTAGTAGTAGTAGTAGTAGTTAGTATTAGTAGTTGTTGTTGTTATTGTGTAAGAGGAGCGGTTTGTTGTGGTGATGGTAGTGGTTGGGGGAGTGTTGGTGGTGACCAGGAAAGGGATGAGGAAAATAAAGAGAAGGGATGAGCACACGAGGAGGAAAAGGAGGCATCTTATGGATTATATCGGGGCTTTCCGCTGATCAGGGCCAACTAGTGTTTTTATTTGTACCTGTGTCTAGACAGGTGGTGTTAGCAGATAATTGTGTGTAGACAGGTGATGTTAGCAGATAATTGTGTCTAGACAGGTGATGTTAGCAGATAATTGTGTCGAGACAGGTGATGTTAGCAGATAATTGTGTCGAGACAGGTGATGTTAGCAGATAATTTTGTCTAGACAGATGAACAGATAATAGTGTCTAGATAAGTGATGCTGGCAGATAATTGTGTCTAGATAGGTGGTGTTAGCAGATAATTTTGTCTGGATAGGTGATGCTAGGTGAGTATACTAGACTACATAATCGACTGTTATGGATGGCATCCTGGGATGATGGGGAGGAGGTGAAATTATACCTCAGATAGGGCTGGGCTTTGAAGTGAACTAACGTATGTTAAAATTAATTTGTGCAAAAAAAAAAAAAAAAAAAAAAAAAAAGGGTCTCTCTCCTCATCCTCCAGTCAGTGAACAGGTACAAAAAAATTGGGTGAAAAGAATTACAATGTCATACTGAAAACCGTGCACGGATACTATTATGTCCGCTACTAGTCTCAGTCAAGTATCCGCCCAGGATAATTTGTATACAGAGTACAGTGTTCATTAACCACTACTGAGAGTTTGGCGCCACGTAATAAACTTCATTCTCTGTATCTAATACCAACAACGGTATCAGCATTTGTCAAAAGCAGGAGCAGCAACAGTAGCAGTACCACAAGCAACGGCAGACCTAAAGCCGCAGCAGGACCGCACAGGCTGGCAGGCAGGTAAGCAGGAGACAGCCAGACACACAGACAGGCGGTGACACAGACAGGTGACACCCAAACCTCCCACTCTGACCACTCCACTACTGGGCTCGTTGCCAACTATTTATTTTGTGAAAAGCCGAGGATTAAAATTGTTGGCAATAAAGCTTTCCCCTCCTGCGGCAGGCAGAGGGCGAGGGGAAGCCGAGAGGGGAACACCAGAAACTAAACAAAAAAAAATCTACATTTTATAGATTATGATCATATGTAAAGTGGGTGGAATGCCTGGGATGCAATGCTCTAATGGGAGTTTGAAAATGGTCAAAAAAAAAAAAAGGAGCTATTTGAAAAATACAGACAAGGCAAGATTTTCTCGACTCACTATGAGGTACCCCTCTGGGAATAATACATTGATTACTCCAGGAAGTTTTGTACCTCATTCCCAGAAGTTTGTTGCTCGACTGGGATGAAGAAGGGGCTCCTGTAAAGAGTTTTCACTAATTCTTTGTTAAATGATCACTTGCCACCCTTCCAAGGTGCCTTGAATCTGGTAAGGGGCTCTTGATCTAAGGAATTGGAGCCATTCTCATCTTTCTTCGATCATACCTAATTACATCGCATTCCCTAGGCGCTATATTACCCCTACGAGTTTAGTGATATTATTATCTTCATTATTATTAATATTTAACTATAAAGTTTAGTCTATACACTAGGTGAATCAACAAAAGACCTCCGTTCATCGCATATTTAATGACATAGATATAGCAAGATTGAAAATTTGTCACCTGGTAAAATCTTCTGGAGTCTGGGCTCCGGTAGCTGACTCAGCACTTGCAGAAAATGAGCATCGGATATCAGCGTTTTTGTAAACAAATCCGGAGCAACTGGTCGAACACATTCATCAATCCTGCTTGCGTCACGCCAATGTATCATCCAACTACCAACCATGAGAGCAAGAGAGGGAGGTGTGTGTGTGTGTGTGTGTGTGTGTGTGTGTGTGTGTGTGTGTGTGTGTGTGTGTGTGTGTGTGTGTGTGTGTGTGTGTGTGTGTGTATGTGTGTGTGTGTGTGTATGTAAAAAGGTAGCAGAATATATTTTAAGACGAGACTTTATATGAAATGGACTTGATTCCACGACAGCCAACGAGAAAGGGACTCATTACAGCATATTTATGATGGTAATAGAGATAAAAAGCAGGAGGACAAGACGACATATCACCTTGGGTTCTGAAGCAATGAACAGAACGAAGCTATCAACTCTGCAAGAAAATGGAGACCACGTTATAAGAAGATAAACTGGGGGATAATCAGAATATGGCAAACATTGTGACGATACTTAATGTACTCTGGCAAGAGTGCTGGTCTTTCCTCTATATCATAAATAAGCATGATGGCAGGTAAATCTTAAGTTACTTGAGCTTACAATTAGTATATACTTTTTTCTTCTTCATCGCATTTTCTTTTAGGTTTTATTCCTGTAATATTTTTTCAATTTAGAATGGCTGGTCTGAGACCTGACCATAAGGCCGATATTTCCCGATATTTCCCGATAACTAACAGATTAACTTATTCTGCCCTAAGGGATGAGTTTACAGAGCAGCGTCACTCATCCTGTGAGTAAACTTACTACCATAACAGCAGTACACTACAGACTAAATAACTGACACGTCACAGGCGATAACCAAGACATTATTAACTGTTTCAAATAGAATGCTCAATAAATTCCAAGCCTGTTTTCTGTTTCCCATCCCATGAATGACGAATCTTGTAGAAGTCTTTTCGTCGTTTCCACTTAACTGAGAGATGTCAATGCTCACGTGGTATTAACTCCAGTCTTGTTGGAACAAAACGTTTGGATGTGTTGTGGTTAATGAGCTCTCAGTGAAATGCTGTATTATATTCTACTCGCCTTACTTGTCTCTCCTGGCTCAGATTGACAAAATGCATTACCTGGAGTTTACCTGGAGAGGACTTCGGGGGTCAACGCCCCCGCGGCCCGGTCTGAGACCAGGCCTCATGGTGGATCAGACTGTGATCAACCAGGCTGTTACTGCTTGCCGCGCGCAAGCTGACGTACGAATCACGGCCCGGTTGGTCAGGTACTGACTTTAATTGCCTGTCCAGTGCCTTCTTGAAGACATCCAGGGGTCTACCTGGTGTAATACTCATCCTGCGTGATGGAATATGAATGGGGAAAATTTGCTAACTTATGTTCCCACATTGTAATAATCCTTTTGAATAGGGTAGTCACACTACAGGTGTTCCCACAGTGTAAAAGAGAGTGTTTCCACAATGTAACCTACGCAGCTGAAGGCAGCGGTACATAGCGGATGTTTTCATCAATTACCTCTCATACTGAGCAGGAATAAGGTAGCAGCACACTGAGGGTGTACCTATGCGAGTAACAACTATACATAAAAAAAAAAATCCCTCCTCGCTTAGGTAGAAGTGTTATGGAGCCAGCATTCCTCCCCCGCCCCCCCACACTCAAATGTGTGTAGCTGAGTGTATCTGCTGATCCCCGCCCCCCACCACAACACTCACACTACGTTAATTACTCCTTCATTCCCACCTCAGTCACTGACGGCCGCCTACAACACCGCCGCTGACGCCACTACGTGGATATTTTGGCCGGAAAGTGCTGGGTATATACTTCCAGCAACCTGGAAACCAGGTCCTTGGCAACGGGCCGGTGCTGGAGCGGCGCCAACGCCGCCCCCTTGTCCCTCCTCCAACCCCTCTACCTGCTCGTTCCATACCTGGCGCCGGCCGCCACACTGCCACCGCTCCTCGTTTACAACCACGGGAAAATCGACCTTATATAAGACGTCAACAATGCCGCAAGGTTTACCTCTCGCTAGCAAGGATAAGTCCCTTAACTCGGGGTTAATGACGTAAAAGGTAGATATGACGTGACCCTTCGGGTGGAAAGGAGGCCGGGAGAACAGCCTCCCTCCTTTCCACTTTTTCCTTCTTAACTGTCACCCTTAATACAACGTAGGTCTCTTCTTTTCTCCAGCCGTCCTCCGTCACCACCTGCTGCAGCGGCCGACGTCGAAGACCTGCATACGTAATGGGCCGAGCTTGCCAACCCGATAACTTCCCTGGCCGGAGCTTTATAGCTTCCCCTCACCACCACCTCCTCCTCCTGCCAGCCTTAGATCTTACCCTGGCGTCTAAGGCGAGGTAATGGCCGCCACACCTTCCCACCCAGACGCCATCCATCGTGTTACCCCCCCACACCCGGTCACCACACAGACTGCCAGAGCTGTCTACACCTCACCCGGTTACCACACAAACTGCCAAAGCTGTCTACACCTCACCCAGTCACCACACAGACTGCCAGAGCAGTCTACACCTCACCCAGTCACCACACAGACTGCCAGAGCTGTCTACACCACACCCACTCACCACACAGACATTGGAGAAGAGGAATTTGGTACTTAAGACTTCAATACTCCTGTAGCTGTACCCATCAATGGAAAAAAATATGAGCGGATATGATAAACACTGGTGAACTCCACCTAAGCCCCTGGAAACGGAGACTAGCTTAGCCAAGCAACAGCTGGCTTAATTATATCGATTCAAATCAGCTTCAGCGAGTATCAAACTGCACAAGATATTGAAAGATACACCACAATACGGGGAAAAATAATAAAAATGTGGAAAAGAAATGTCGGTGCTCCTGTCACCGGTAACTTTAGACAACGCACCTGAGAGAGCACATTGCTTGCAAATTTAAAAAAATAATGTACCTAATGATTTTAATGAAATAAATAAAGGGACTTGTATATACAAGTAGTTCAGGACATTTACGACACTCGTCTGCCTTTTTTTTGGGTAATTTAGGTAATTTACACATATGGTATAAGTCTTGGTAATAAAATACAGACAAACTGGTTTAGAAAAAAAACGTAAGCTGCTATGTATGATAATTTATGCAACTGTGTTTATGTGTACCTATACCTGAATAAACTTACGTGGCGAAACATTTTCTCTAAAAAATGTCCTGGACTGTGCATAAGAGTCTTTTTCTACATGATCCAACCATGACGAGGTTTCTAATGCACCGGAACCCAAAGATGTCCAGGATCAAACTCACACGAGACACCCGAGACCGCATGCGGCGTCCACTGCATCGTCCAACTTACTCGTGAAACGAAACCCAGAAATCCAATTCATCAAAACCTTTCCAGGATTCGAAGGGAATCATCTGCTGAGGAACTGGACAAGTGTCAAGTGTTCCACCAACGGCCAGAGACATGGGCCAGCAGTCAGCCTAAACACACAGTATTAAAGGATCAAACAAGGGGAGGGAAGACGCAGATGCACCAATTCACACACTCCTCAACACAACGTAACACGTAAAATCACATCACAAAAAAGGTCGCTGTAAACTACAGACTTAAAGTTAATAGTTTACAATCAAATAACTTCACTACGCTACGAACACCCTATCCTACATCAACTTTATTTCTCTACTACATCTACTGCCTATGAAGAAACCTACTGTGTAGGTTTCTGTCTTCAAGAGTGAGCTGGACAGATACCTCAAGGCAATTTCCAATCAGCCGGGCTGTGGTTCATACGTTGGACTACGTGTGGCCAGCAGTAACAACCCAGTGGATCAAGCCCTGATTCACCGGGAGGCCTGGTCAAGGACTGGGTCTCGGGGGCGCTGACCCCCCGAAACACCCTCCAGGTAGGCCCAATTGTTGGCCAGATGTCTTACTCATCACCATTTTCAACAAACTGTCCTATAAGCAAGACATTCCTTCTCACACGTTCTACAGTGCGTCAATTTCTGCACGATTTAACTATTTTTGGTTAACATAAATTAACCTAAATTAACCCACAATTACGTATGGTCGACTGACAATAACAAAAATACCAAAAATAACGGGTTACTTACGTCTGGTACCGTTATTATGAGGGAAAGTGCTAAACCTGTAGGGGGTCATACAGCACCTGGAGGACTGGGAGGCAACCAGGTTGAGTCCAAGGAAGGAGAGTCCTTCACAGGCATCAAGCAACCTCCTTCCAGTGGACACGTCTGGTAGCGCGGTACAGTTGGTAGTTCCCTAGAGCGTTGATATCGGCACGTATACAAGGCTGGACGACGGGTCGCTGTATTTTACAACACTGATATCCAGTACCAACAAGATGAGGAATTATAACACAGGGGCAACACCTGCGTATCTCTATTTGAAGGCGTTCCGCCAACCAGTGACTTTCTCAGTTCAATAAAGTACTGAACACCGGCTTTCAGGCTGAGGGACTGATTACCCCATCTCCCGTTGTTTTCTGTGTAGAGTACAACATGGCTGAGGGGCTGATTACTCCATCTTCTACCGTCGTCACACATAATCTCTGTGCCGAATTGAAAATAACCACTGGTTGAATAAATGTCTTCCAATAAAGACACCCAGGTGTCGCATACATGTCTAATTGATCATCCAGACGAGATCTCATCCACAACCTACTTTACGTAAACACTACAACGCCATCTTATTAAATGTTATTTTTAATCCATGTTGCATTTGAAGTTTCTCGTATTCATGCTAATACAAGTTGTGGTAGTAGAACTCTAATGAAAAATCTGTTCTAATTTAAGTATTCAGGGTGTATTCAGTCTACTGGGTTAATAAGTGACATTAACGAGCCTTCAACTAGGCTTAGAGGATTCTAGGCTAACGTTATGTCAGGTTTGGTTTGGTTGGGTTAGGATTGGATATATTGCATTGGTTAGATTAGGTTTCGTTAATTTATGTTTGCTTAGATTAGAACAGGTTAGGTTAGGCTGAGATTTGCTAGACCCAGTTAGGAAAGGGCAGATTAAATTAAGGTTAGGTTAGGCTAGACTAGGCTAGGCTAGGCTAGATTAAGTTAGAGTTAGGTTAGGGTTAATTAGACAACCAGAAGTCCTCTTGGTACATGTGTCTTCCACAACTCCTAGCCGAGGTTAGGCCTGGCTAGATTCAGTTAAGAAGAGCCAGAGGAAAAGTCGCTGTCAATGATGGACAGTCAAGTGTGACCACTACACATTTCTTCTGTTGCATTCACTTTGGCATTTGTTTATGCTTACCTTATTACACAAACACTGGGTGAAGCGACTGCGATATAGAAACTTTAAATATTTAGGTGACTTGGCCTGTCTGTTTATATAACTATGGCAGTTCCCGTATTAAGGGTGTAAATGAGGGTCCTTTCAAGAGGATATCGTGCAGTGGATGGGCTGGTGTGGTGATAGTAGTGGTGAAGGTGGTGTTAGTTGTACTGATGGTGGGTGATGGTGATAGTAGTTGTAGTGGTGGTGGTGGTAGTGATGATGGTGATAGTAGTTGCAGTGGTGGATGGTAGTGGTGATGGGGGTAGTGGTTGTAGTGATGGTGGGTGATGGTGGTATTAGTTGTAGTGGTGGTGGATGATGGTGGTGTTGGTGGTAGTAGTTGCAGTGGTGGTGGATGGTAGTGGTGATGGGGGTAGTGGTTGTAGTGATGGTGGGTGATGGTGATAGTAGTTGTAGTGGTGGTGAATGGTGGTGGTGGTGGTAGTAGTTGTAGTGGTGGTGATGGTGGTAGTAGTTGTAGTGGTGGTGATGGTGGTGGTGTTGGATAGTGGTAGTAGTTGTAGTGGTGGGTGATGGTGGTAGTGGGAGGAGTCAAGTACATGTGTACATTATTAATGTTTGTGTCTTTAATAATGTTTAATATCTGATGTTAGATATGCAGCTTCTGATCTACGTTTAGTGACGCAGCAGTCAAGATATCAGTCATTAAGAATGGGGCGGCTTAAGCCGCAACTTCCATTTGTAGGGCTTAAACTAGGATTTCCACCAGGATGTCATTTTAGGTGGCTTAACCCAGGATTTTAATTTGTTGAGTAAGCGCTTAAGCCATGAATTTAATCTGGGTAGAACTTTAAGCTTCGTAAGATACTGAAAAAAAAGAATTTATTATTATAATCAAAAAAGAAGCGCTAAGCCACAAGGACTATACAGTGAAAAAAAAAAAAAAAAAAGTCGTTTTTTAAAATATATAATTTTTTTTAGCGTGTAGCGGGAGAAATTTCTTAATCTATCGTGTTTTCTTGGTCACTTGATAATATAATACAACGAAAAGTAGCTATTAAATGAAAAAGTATTTATATTAAGGGAGTTTGAGTTTCATTAATATCCCCCTAACCCCCCCCCCCATCCCCCGTGGCTGAGCCACTGCCTCTATCACCACCTGTCAGCTGGAGATAATGACAAGAAACGTTCACTTAAATACATATATATATATATATATATATATATATATGTATATATATATATATATATATATATATATATATATATATATATATATATATATATATATATATATATATATGTCGTGCCGAACCGAATATGTAAAACTGGTCAATTGGCAAGAACTCATTTAAAATTAAGTCCTTTCTAAAATTTTCTCTTATAAGTTTAAAGATATATTTTTTCATTAATGTTAATGTAAAAAATTTTAATTTTGCACCAAAAGAATCTTAGAAAACTTACCTAACCTTATTATAACAAGAACAATTTATTTTAGCCTAACCCAATTAAATATATTTTAGATTTGTTTACAGTAATTTAATACTAAACAAACACAGTGAAATAAATTTTTTTCGTTAGGTTCAGAATGATTTTGGCGAAATTATTGCATACACAAATTTTCACTTGTCCTATATGGCAAGATGAACGTTGCTATTTAACTATTTAAGCCAAGATCGCAAGTTCTGCCTATTCGGCACGATATATATATATATATATATATATATATATATATATATATATATATATATATATATATATATAAAGTTTAAAGATATATTTTTCCATTTATGTTAATGTAAAAATTAATAATTTTGTACCAAAAGAACCTTAGAAAACTTACCTAACCTTATTATAACAAGCGCAATTTAATTTAGCCTAATCCAACTAAATATATTTTAGATAAGTTTACAATAATTTAATAACAAACAAACACAATGAAATATATTTTTTTTTCGTTAGGTTCAGAACAATTTTTGCGAAATTACTGCATGCACAAATTTTCGCTTGCCTTATTCAGCAAGAAGAGCGTTGTTATTTAAGCCAAAATCGCAAGTTTTACCTATTCGGTACGACATATATATTTAATGCTGAAGAAAATGTCCTATTTGCGAACATTTAAGACATTTCTATGGGAAACATTTAGGTCTGGGACCGTGTTCACTACATTGATACATTGGGTACATGACACATGCATAATAGAGGTAACATATGAGGTAAAAACCAAAAAGTTCAGATCAAATGTATAAATTGTCAGCTGAGTCATGTTATGCTGTCAGTGGCCCTGATAAACCCAACATAGACAGAAAGCTGAATCATGTTATGCTGTCAGTGGCCCTGATAAACCCAACATAGACAGAAAGCTGAATCATGTTATGCTGTCAGTGGCCCTGATAAACCCAACATAGACAGAAAGCTGAATCATGTTATGCTGTCAGTGGCCCTGATAAACCCAACATAGACAGAAAGCTGAATCATGTTATGCTGTCAGTGGCCCTGATAAACCCAACATAGACAGAAAGCTGAATCATGTTATGCTGTCAGTGGCCCTGATAAACCCAACATAGACAGAAAGCTGAATCATGTTATGCTGTCAGTGGCCCTGATAAACCCAACATAGACAGAAAGCTGAATCATGTTATGCTGTCAGTGGCCCTGATAAACCCAACATAGACAGAAAGCTGAATCATGTTATGCTGTCAGTGGCCCTGATAAACCCAACATAGACAGAAAGCTGAATCATGTTATGCTGTCAGTGGCCCTGATAAACCCAACATAGACAGAAAGCTGAATCATGTTATGCTGTCAGTGGCCCTGATAAACCCAACATAGACAGAAAGCTGAATCATGTTATGCTGTCAGTGGCCCTGATAAACCCAACATAGAAAGCTGAATCATGTTATGCTGTCAGTGGCCCTGATAAACCCAACAAAGACAGAAAGCTGAATCATGTTATGCTGTCAGTGGCCCTGATAAACCCAACAAAGACAGAAAGCTGAGTCTTGTTATGTTGTCAGTGGCCCTCATAAACCCAACAAAGACAGAAAGCTGAGTCTTGTTATGTTGTCAGTGGCCCTGATAAACCCAACAAAGACAGAAAGCTGAGTCTTATGTTGTCAGTGGCCCTGATAAACCCAACAAAGACAGAAAGCTGAGTCTTGTTATGTTGTCAGTGGCCCTGATAAACCCAACAAAGACAGAAAGCTGAGTCTTGTTATGTTGTCAGTGGCCCTGATAAACCCAACAAAGACAGAAAGCTGAGTCTTGTTATGTTGTCAGCGGCCCTGATAAACCCAACAAAGACAGAAAGCTGAGTCTTGTTATGTTGTCAGTGGCCCTGATAAACCCAACAAAGACAGAAAGCTGTGTCTTGTGATCTGGGTGTGGCGTGATCAGAGATCATCTGCTCAAGTGTTAAAGCAGTGATAAAAGCTCCTGAGTACCGACGCCTTATATCAGGTTCGGTAAAGACTAATTAATGGCACGTCTAGCCAGTACACGAGGTGGTCTTCGGAAGGCAAAAGTTACTCTAGTCGGCCCTGCTACACACGCACCTATGTTAACTAAGACTGGTTTGTAGGTTTCTCCTCAGTATTTCTGAATTAGAGGTAAGATCACTTAGCCTTCACCCAACTTGAATGGGGTTGGAGGGTTGGTGGGGTGGGGTGAATAGATGTTTTAATAGTTGTCGTGGTGATAGTGGTAGGTGGTGGTAGTGCTGACGTGGGCAGTGGTGATAGTGGTGGTAATAGTTGTGCTAGTATTGGAGTGGGTGGTGGGAGTAGCAATGATGGTGGTGGTGGTGATGATGGTGATGGTGGTGGTGGTGGTGATGATGGTGATTGTGGTGGTAATGGTGCTGGTGGTAGTGCTGAAGAACATTGTAAATAAAGTAACGTCACCACTCAGCATGTTATTAGTAGGATTATTATAAGTGCAGAACACTGGTGTCATCACCACCAGGAGGTGCCGGAGTGTTAATGCGCCACCTCAGAGAGCCAGCAGCACTGGGAGGGGGGGGGGCTAAAGTGCCACCTCACAGGGCCAGCAGTTAACACCACCCACGTTATTAAACTCAACAAGAAATTATTAGTGAGAGAACACAGGGATGTGGACGAGCATGTCTGTCACGTGACAGATCCTGGCACTCGGTACACACACGGGGGGGCTATGACTTGACCCCCTGCGACTAGAATTAGGTGAGTATACACACACACACACACACACACATACACCACTGGGGCCAAGAGCTGCGACACTACCTTCTGCAAACAAGTCGGTGATTGCAGGATACTAGGTACAAGAAGTGCTTCTCTTGGTAACCAGCACAAACCTACCACATAATCAAAGCACACTGACAATTAAACACCTAAATCCGGTTATTTTAAAAGGTAATCTCCGGTTAGTACTACATCACAGACAAATAAAACAACACTAACCTTTCGTTATATTCAAAGATGTAGACTGAACGGAGATATGAAGCATACAATGAAGGGAGATATGAAGTCCAGAATAAAGGGAGATGTGAAGCACAGAATGGAGATACAAGGCAAAGGGAGCAAAGAACAGAAAGGATAAGAAATAAAGTGAAGAAAATATCAACAGTATCTAGAACTCGCGACATATATTCAACTACAAGAACAATAACATTTAGAAAGCATTACAAACAGGATGTTGTGGGATCTGATGAGTAATTTCTTCTGTTAGATCACTCGGCGCTCTTGCCAGAAAAAAGTAAATTCAAAACACGTATAGGATCATCCAGAGTGAGAAAGGATATAAGAACGCAACAGTTTAGCACCACTTGCAGGTAAGTGGAACTCTAAATAAGAGTCAATGAGGCAATTTTTGTGAGTGGTTTTCAGGTAAGTTGGAGGTATATGAGTGGGAATACTTGAGTGGGAACAGAACCTGCGGTGGTTCTTTGTCTTTATGATCGTGTAAGATAAAGAGGGGAAAAATGTAAATGCAAAAAAGATAGAAAAAAGCTATAGAAATAAAAGTGGAATTGACTTTTGAAATTTTCCTTCGAAGTGGATAAGGTTAGTCACATGATGACCCGGAGCAGTAGCTTCGGGTCATCTGACCGAGGCCTTCCACTGGCTTACCCTTCCACCCCTTTAAAAATTATGTTTATAACCATTTCATATTCCTCAAATGGATAGTTTACGGTGCACGCCCGTGCACCCCAACACAAGGTCTTCCCTCCCCCCACACTGTGAACCGTACAATAAAGCGACATTATATAGGTCAACCATAAAAATGGCTCTTAAAAGGCTAACAGTAGAATACTTAAATACACAACAGATATAAACAAAAAAAATATTCTTTACTGGTGCAAGTAAATATTTGCGTATATAACATTTAACACTTAGCTATGATTAATATAATAGTTATTTAATTTGCTTAGAGTTTGAAGTACTGAGTTATATTTCCACTAATGTGATACCTTGACTGATGCTACTGCTTGAAGTACAGCCTCTGGAGTCATCAAGGAACAGGACAGAAAAGAAAGAGTGCTAACTAAAAAAAAGGGGGATCCCAGAAAAATAAGATTGAGGAGTGATGGACAGGGAAGAGATGGAGAAGATAAATGAAGCAGTGATGGAGGGGGTAAAGGTGAAGGAGTGATGGACAGGGGAGTGATGGAATTAATTTTATCAGTTTGGTGAACAGTCACTGTTCGTAATGAGGGAGGGAGGGAGAGAGAGAGAGAGAGAGAGAGAGAGAGAGAGAGAGAGAGAGAGAGAGAGAGAAACTAAGAAAAAACTACAAATTCGATTTTCAAAACGAAGTACAAGACAGGGAGGCACCGCCGCCACGCGTCGGATGGTCCTTCGATAAAGTTCAACTCTTCGGAGCTAATTACGCTACGGAGCCCTAGACTCCTTTTTTTTTGACCTCTCTTCTCCACTTTCTCTCAACCCCCCACCAACCCCCACACCCCCACTTACCCATGAATATATAATTAACAGTTGCTACAGAAGATAAACACGCACGTGAAACATGATCTCAGAGGACAGCTTAACCTTGGCTGCTGCTCCAGCTCATCTTGTTTGCTTTGAAGATACCAAAAGATCCCTCACGCCATTGTTAAGTCTCACTGGCGCCTTGGGGTTCAAGGCAGTAAGAGAGGGGGCGGGGGAAAAGATGGTCAGTGGGGCCAAAAATGAAGAGTGGGGAGGAGGGGGGGAGGAGAAGAAATTAAATACAGGGCGAAGGTAGTCAAACATCTGACGTACGAGGTCAAAAAAATGGCACGCAAGGTCAAATATTGTGTATGGAGGGTTAAACGTGGAGTGTGGAGGGTCACACATGGAGTGTGGGTCACACATGGAGTGTGGGTCACACATGGAGTGTGGGTCACACATGGAGTGTGGGTCACACATGAAGTGTGGGTCACACATGGAGTGTGGGTCACACATGGAGTGTGGGTCACACATGGAGGGTCACACATGGAATGTGGGTCACACATGGAGGGTCACACATGAAGTGGGTCACACATGGAGTGTGGGTCACACATGGAGTGTGGGTCACACATGGAGTGTGGGTCACACATGGAGTGTGGGTCACACATGGAGTGTGGGTCACACATGGAGGGTCACACATGAAGTGTGGGTCACACAGGGAGTGTGGGTCACACATGGAGTGTGGAGGGTCACACCTACATCGTGCAAACCAAACATTGAAATTCAACTTGAATATCTCCTAGATTTCGCTTAGTTTCATTTACTAGCTTTTTCGGGGTCGCAATTACGTTCTCCCAGACTGGAATTACATTTAGTATTATCTTCATACCCTATCAGAGCTCAGTTGAAATTGTCTGGTACTAATTATCCTGCTTAGCAGCTTCTTCTTACAGATTATCTGATTATAATACCTGGAGTTTACCTGGAGAGAGTTCCGGGGGTCAACGCCCCCGGGGCCCGGTCTGTGACCAGGCTTTACATACTCTGTTTATAATTTACCTGACTGTAATATGTTTGTTATGCAGGTTCTGCTTCTAAGTCACCTGACTGTAATGTAACTGCTTAATTTTAACTTTCCAGTTACATTAAAAAAACAGAAAGAACAGGTCCACACACACACACACACACACACACACACACACACACACACACACACACACACACACACACACACAAGCGTTAGTCTGAAGGAAAAGTCAGGAACAAAAATATTTCTAATTGCACAACGATTAATATGCAAATTAGCTTAATTCGAACATCTCGACCTAGGTAATTTACATATATCAGTAATTATATGGTATAACTCTAATTACGGGCAATTACCGTGTATTTCCAAGAGAGAAAATGAAGTAGAGGCTGAGGGCTAAGTAGGAGGGGAAGGGAAGAGGAGGATGGGAAGAAGAGTCGGAATGGAGGGAGATACGAGCTTGAAATGGGAGGAGGAAAAGAGAAAATGGGTGGGGAAAGGTTGGAAAAAATGCGAGGGAAAGACTAGAAAACAGTAAAGAGGAAGGACAAGAAAGAAACAGGAATGGAGAAGAGGGTTAGATACCTGAAGTGTGTTTTCTGAAGACAACGAACCCGCGGCACGGTCTCAGTTTGGTAAAAAAAAAAAAAAAAAAATATCCATGCTCCCAACTACGTTGGACTGTGGCTGGTACCAACAGCCTGCACGATCAGGCCAACAACCTTGCGGTTGTTGGCCTGATCGCCAACACACAACTTCCTTTCCCCCATCCCCCTTTCCGCTTCCATCCACCCAATCCCCAACAGTTCATAACCCGCAACCTAGCCTGGAATATTACGACTCACTTGCCATGAGTTCTAGCCTCACCCTTACTATGGTTTGTTTCACAACCATATCTTCAAATTACTGTTGAATATCTTGCTATACCTTTGCCAGCTGTAAAAGTCAGCACTTGGTTGTCGTTCTTCAGTGCCTTTTACTGAGGCAACTTTCATGCTTACTATAGAGTCGGCCTTATTGTGTGATACGTAGCCATGGTTTGTGTGTTTTTCTGTATGTCTGCTGTGAGGATGACAAACATTGAAGGTGCCGGGAGTGTACCTTGCAGTACTCAGCTTTTTACCTTTCACTGAATTTTCCTGTGTTTACTCTCTCTCTCTCTCTCTCTCTCTCTCTCTCTCTCTCTCTCTGTGATCTGACGATGACCTATGCCGAAAAATAGTGACAAAGGCAGTATGTTTGCAGCGGTACCTTTTTTTCCGACGTTTCGTTCATGACCGGACGAAACATGGTAATGTTGTGTACGAATGGTATATAATACCGACAAGATGAGAGTAAGACACATGTGCAACATCTGGGTATCTTTATTGTAGACGTTTCGCCATCCAGTGGCTTTATCAATACAAATTCCAGGACATAACTTGAAGACAGTAGAACTATGTACAGAAGATGAGGTAATCAGTCCCTCAACCTAGGAGTAGGTGCGAACAGCACCATAGTCGTGGAGATTCTGAAGCAGAAGAAAGAATCCTGGCGCTTATATAGTAACGTCAGGTGAAGCAGACGAGGGCAAATTCACTGGTGGGCGGGATTCCCCAGTGGAAGTAGGTCCTTCCCAAAGAGATGGGTAGTTGTAGTAGTAGTTGTAGTAGTTGTGAAGGTTATGTACATGTCCTCAGAATTAAGATTCCATGATGTTGCAGTGTCTGACAAGTTGTGTACGAATGGTATATAATACCGACAAGATGAGAGTAAGACACATGTGCAACATCTGGGTATCTTTATTGTAGACGTTTCGCCATCCAGTGGCTTTATCAATACAAATTCCAGGACATAACTTGAAGACAGTAGAACTATGTACAGAAGATGAGGTAATCAGTCCCTCAACCTAGGAGTAGGTGCAAACAGCACCATAGTCGTGGAGATTCTGAAGCAGAAGAAAGAATCCTGGCGCCTATATAGTAACGTCAGGTGAAGCAGACGAGGGCAAATTCACTGGTGGGCGGGATTCCCCAGTGGAAGTAGGTCCTTCCCAAAGAGATGGGTAGTTGTAGTAGTAGTTGTAGTAGTTGTGAAGGTTATGTACATGTCCTCAGAATTTGTATTGATAAAGCCACTGGATGGCGAAACGTCTACAATAAAGATACCCAGATGTTGCACATTCGTACACAACTTGTCAGACACTGCAACATCATGGAATCTTAATTCTGAGGACATGTACATAACCTTCACAACTACTACAACTACTACTACAACTACCCATCTCTATGGGAAGGACCTACTTCCACTGGGGAATCCCGCCCACCAGTGAATTTGCCCTCGTCTGCTACACCTGACGTTACTATATAAGCGCCAGGATTCTTTCTTCTGCTTCAGAATCTCCACGACTATGGTGCTGTTCGCACCTACTCCTAGGTTGAGGGACTGATTACCTCATCTTCTGTACATAGTTCTACTGTCTTCAAGTTATGTCCTGGAATTTGTATTGATAAAGCCACTGGATGGCGAAACGTCTACAATAAAGATACCCAGATGTTGCACATGTGTCTTACTAAACATGGTAATAAATGTTTCACTGTATGCACGGTATTTTCTCACTCTCTATGATCTATTAGAAATTTCAACACTCATTTTCCTCTTTACCTCTCATGTAACTATCTTATAGACAACTACGCCATGGAAACATTTATTAAATCCATTTACAAAATCCCTGCCTAAAACGTGATTTTATCGTAGTGGTTTAGCAGTTGTAGGAAGCAGGATATTCCTGTTCTAAAGTCATGATGACCAGGGTCACGAAGTTCTCATATTCTTCCTAAAACTTCCTTAAACTTCCTCATCAGCCCCCTCTCCAAGACGCTGATGGTGTGATGAATGCTTCTTTACATAATATATATATTCACCATACAATGAGGTATTTATTCCAGTGATGGGTTATGTTAGTGTATTTGTTTTGTACTTGTCTGACTCTTCGCTCTTCAAGAGTGAATTGGACAGATACCTAAAGTCAGTGCCATATCAGCCTGGCTGTGGTTCGTACGTTGGACTACGTGCAGCCAGAAGTAACAGCCTTGTTGATCAGGCCCTGACCCACCAGGAGACCTGGTCATGGACCTGGCCGCGGGGGCGTTGATCCCCGGAATGCCCTCTAGGTTGTCATGTAGTGGGGGGGCTAATGAACGTACAGATAATTGGGGAATATGGGAGAAATCGGAGGGAGTATGCAGGAGAGGTGAGTCGAGTGACAGGAGCGGAGGTAATGTGAGGTCACTGGTGACTACACCATTGTCAGATAGTTGTTGATCCCCTGCATATGTTGTGTAGCATATCTGAGTATCGTAGTTAGTACCATCTATATATTTTATATAGACCATCCCTTGCTAGACCTAGGGGCTAGCATGTGACGTCCCGTTAGGTGACATGTGAGCGTCAAATGCCCTGCCTCTCTCTCAGTTCACAGATAGACCTACAGGCAACAACAGGCTAGGCTGGGCTCCCCTCTCACAACTCTGCTAATATAAGTGTATACAACCCAACAAGTGTGTTTATCTCCAACCATCATATCTCCATGGAACCCTCCCAACACCATCACCTCTCAGTATCTCTACTACTACTTTAAATAAATTAATGAATAAAAGAATAAATAACAGGGACAGTGAATATTACTATTCCACTCAAATAGTTCATTATTAAGTCCTTGTACAATAATATATTTGGGAACAGGAGTTCAGATAAATGAGGATGGTACATATAAGCAGTGAGACAAGGATTACAATCAAATGACAAAACAGAATAGCACTCACAATATAGTTCAGAGGACAGTTCACCATAGGAACTAAGTCATGCACTAGCCACAGGTCCCAAGACCTACACAGCCGAGTACTGCTCGAAGCCAGTACTCTGCCCAGTGTCTCCAACAAAGTCTCCTCCAGAGACTCTCCTGCTCAGCTCTGCACACCGGCAGCAGCTCTGCCCAAATCTCTCCTGCTCAGCTGTTCCTTGGGCTTATATGGTCCTAAAAGCACCCCCACAATGGGGTGTGCACCAAGTGTTTTGACCTGACGCCGTCAAGAACAAAAAACCTGTGACTTAAGCCAAAAGGCGTGTCTGACAGCTATTTGCCAAGGCAAGGTGTGACCATTTAATTGGTTAAATTAAGTCTCCCTCAGAGACCTCACAAGCATAGTGGACTACATCACAAGGTAAACTCCAAGTCATGTGATATTTTTCTGGTTCCATCATCGGTCGTCTCCCGCCTTAGGAAAGGTGATCTCTCCAAAGAATGAAAACACTTTCACCATCATTCAATCAACAGCATCCCTTTATATTAATACACTTATGTGGGAGTTGTAAACATGTAGCCGTCATACAGAGCCTAACGAATGGAAGGCGACATGATTTGGTCTTAGAAAGTGAACGATAACCTCAATTACGTGAATGAAGAGCTCTTCACTGGAGTCAAGAGACCTCTCATAAAACAGATATCTTTTTATAAATATGACAGTCTAGTACTCAGGCGTCCAGTACACACTTTTGATGTACCTTAGATGAGTTCCCAGAGTTTTTCTACTCCCAGAGCCCGGCCACGGGCCAGGCATACTCACAGTTCCTCTTTCGAAATAATTTGGATTAGTAGTGGACCCCCGGTTAACGATATTTTTTCACTCCAGAAGTATGTTCAGGTGCCAGTACTGACCGAATTTGTTCCCATAAGAAATATTGTGAAGTAGATTAGTCCATTTCAGACCCCCAAACATACACGTACAAACGCACTTACATAAATACACTTACATAATTGGCCACATTCGGAGGTAATCGTTATGCGGGGGTCCACTGTATTATCCTACGTTGTTCATGATACATATTGCTGGTCAGTTTGGTACCTCTCCGTCAGGTACTCCCGGTATTTCATGTAGTCTGTTTCAACCAGTCATCTTCTATGTCGTACTGAGGTGCTTAGTATGTGTACTCTTGTTCTCTCCAATAATGGTGCTTGGTGGAGTGGTGAGGGAAGTTATATGTGAGTGTGTGTGAACGACCTGTTTGCTATATTGTACATGTGAGTGTATGGTTAGGTTAGGTAAGGTTCGGCAGGAAACAGGGCAAGTGTCAAGTGTTTCCTGACGCGGGTCTTAATCAGATGATGATCCGCCGTTAAATGACCTGTCTTGTATTTTGGATATGCATGTGAATGACCTGTCGTGTGTATCTCATTGTCTTGTTTACCTACTTCCAGTATGTTCATAGTTTACTTCTCTCTGTTTATGAAAAACTATTCCCATTTGCTTTTTTAATTATTATTATTATTATTATTATTATTACAATTATTATTATTATTATTATTATTATTACAATTATTATTATTATTATTATTATTATTATTTTATATTTACGGTGGTGGATGAGCAAAAACAGTTGAGGTCACACAGCGCCCTTGGGAGAGGGAGAAAATCAGGGTTAATCTGAGGAAGTAGAAGGCAGTTCCGATTCCTTAGACCAGGAGTTCTTCACATCCCCCCCCCCGTCAAGGCAACTCAGTATTTTCATTGTAAACTTCTGTAACAAAGTTCGTCTTTCACATGGAAATCTGAGCCTCTCAGGTCAGTGTTCCATGGAGTGAGGTTTTGCACATGACACGATGGAAGTACCTATATTACTCTTCAAAATAATAGTGTCCCATTCTTGGCATATTCATGCATTTTCTGAAGTGAAGATTCCTGCATTTCTTCCGGGTTTTTTTTCCCCCAGGAATTTATGTGTATTTCTGTGGCAGAGTATTTGCATGTTTTGTCGTTTTTAGTTTCTTCTGTGATGTTTTTTTTTTTAAATATAAATCCTTACATCACAAATTAATATTTAATCCTCCTGTTATAGTTATGCTTCAGTAGCGTGCTCAGCATCCAGTAAGATGTCCTGTAACTCGGTTGTTAGAGCACTCAGCTCACACACTGAGTGTCTGTGGTTCGATCCTCGGTACGGGTTGAAACACTGGGCGTGTCTCCTGACACCTGCTGTCCCTGTTCACCTAGAAGTAGGTAGGTACCAGGGTTTTACTTTCCTTACACTTTCTGTCCCTTTTCACCTAGCAGTAAGTAGGTACCTGGGTGAAAGCCGACTGGTGTGGGTCACATCCTGAGGGACAACACTGACGAACCACAATGGAAATAGACAAACAATCCTCGATAACACACTGAATCCTTTGGGTTATCCTGGATGGCTAACCCTCCGAGGGTTAAAAATTCGAACAAAATCTTATCTTAAAAACAGAAAAAAATATATACAATACAAGGTAAATCTAAGGCCAGTAAATGTCAAGTTATTTGACTTCATTAGGTTATCTTAGGTTATTGTGTGGCCATAACACCTGTAAAATCACTACAAAAATTACAAAAAACATACAAAAGTACAAAAGCACTAAAAAACACAATAAAGGCAATACAAAATAACACAAAAGCACTACAGAAACACTACAAAAACAATACAAAAGCAATACAAAAACTATAGAAACATTGCAAAACAATAAAACACTACAAAAACAGCACTAAAAGTACAAAAACATTACAAAAAAAAGCTATCTTCTTGAATATGTAATGTTAGAACCTCTTAACAACTGCTTCTTGACAAGAGGTTTTTTTTTCTTCTTAAAGACGCAAGAAAGGCTTCTTGGACGAGAACTGATGCTCATACAATAGATTTTTATTTTATTCTAATCGAAGGAAACGCTAAACCCGTTGTGGGTTCGGTCTGGAGTCGATCAAAGGTTTAGTTATCTGAGATGAGTATAATCTTCTTGAGATAGATCACTAACAGCCTGATGGATCAGACATAACAGTGAGACACGAGCAAGATGGAGGCTCGATCCTCCGTCGGCTTAGCACGAGGCAGCCAAGCTGATACTACTACTACTACTACTGCTACTACTCTAATAATAATAGTAGGAAAAAATAAATATAATAAAAATATTAAAATTAAATAATAATAATAATAATAATAATAATAATAATAATAATAATAATAATAATAATAGTTGGTCAATTTAACACACTTCAAAAAATATTTGAGAAAGTAGGAACAATGTTGAGGACTAGTGAGTTAGAGACAAGGGTAGTTTCCCCTCCATAAATATGAACACGTGGGGTTGGGGGAGGGGTTGAGGTAATTTCCAGAGGTGGTCCTGGAAGATTGGATCCTGTTTCATCGACCATTTTAAAGGATTGTAGGAGGTCTAGAAACTAGTAACGATATTGAGTTGTGTCAGAGACGCAAGTGAATCCTCTTCTTCCGGATATAAATGTGTGGGCGCCCGGGGAGATTCCCTTTTTTTTCTCGGATTGGATTCTGCTTTATCGGTCCTTTTGAAGACTCGAAAAGTTTTGAGGAATGAAGTGCAGGAGGTCGCTCAAGGCTACGCCAAGAGGTAAGTGGATCCCTTCTTGTTTACTTATGTGTCAGAGCGAGGTAGGACGAGGGAAGTAGAGAGAGTGAAGACTATACATATCTTAACCTGTGGGAAGTGCCAGTTTTCAGGGAGAGTGAGGGTGCAAGTGTTAACTCCCTGTGTATACCTGAAGGAAGTGCCAGTTTTCAGGGGGAGGGAGGGTGCAAGTGTTAATCCGTAAAGGGAATTACCAATAGGCCCCTGACTGGCTGCCGTCAAGAGGGAGCTGGACAAATACTTAACATCGGTGCCGGATCAGCCGGCTGTGGTTCGTACGTTGGACTATTTGCGGCCAGCAGTAACAGCCTGGTTGACCAGGCCCTGATCCACCGGGAGAACCGGCCGTGGACCGGGCCTTGGGGGGGATTGATCCCCGGAATACCCTCCAGGTAGACTTCAGGTAGACCCCTATATATACCTGAAGGAAGTGCCAGTTTTCAGAGAGAGTGAGGGTGCAAGTGTTAACCCTCGTATATCCTGGTAATCTCACGGTAGCGAGAGGGAAGTAGCAGAAGGAAGATAACAAAAACACTGCAAAAACAATACAGTAAAGGGACACTGTTACAGGGGTTTGGTCCTTTGATATACCTGGTCGGCATGTAAATACAAACACATTTAATATAACAGGATCCACGCGGCATGTAAACAATAAAGTACAATGTAAAGGGTATGGGAGGCATGTACAAATAAACAAAGGTGCTGTAACAGGGTCTAGGCGACATGTAAACAGTAATGAGGACATGGCAATAAGAAGGGTTGAGACCAGGCAAGCGAATCATGAAAATGACAGGCCAGTCCGCTAACCACTCGGCCAGTTGTGACCAGTTTTAGAACTCACCTGCCATGGGTTCAAGCCCCACCTGTTCTGTGGTTTGCTTTCAATCTCGTTATTACGATTTCGTGAGTCACAATAACAAAGACATTGTAACGGGGTCTGGGCGGCATGTAAACAATAAGAGAGGCGACCAATCCAGTGCTCTTCCGCCTCACCTCTCCCCGCCCACCGTCTCTTAACTTCCAGCAAGAAACCTGGACCCACAGTTTATGCCTGCACGGAGGGAAGGAGTTAGGGAGGCAGAGGGGAAGAGTAAATGGATGAGAGAGAAGCGGGAGAAGAGTCATAGCAAGAAGAGTTAAAACAAGATGAAAAGCCAAAGCAAACGGAGGAACAGGGGTAAGCAAATGAGCTTGAGGATGAGAAATTACAAGAGAAGGAAAAGGGTTGGAAGGATGAGGAGAAGTAGGGAAAAAAGAAGAGAACGATTAAGAGCTAAAGGAGACAGGTGATATTAACGAGAAAAATGAACAGAAGAAAAATAAATGGATGACAGAGAAAGAGTATTTCGAATGGCAAAACGTAAAAAGCTACAAGAGGAAGGAAAATAGAAGATAAGGAGTATAAAAGAGAAGAGTAAAGGTGGGTGGCTTCCTTCATATTTCGGCCAGTAGCAGCTATAAGCAACCCCACCTTCACTCTGCCTGGTTTAGTGCCCACCTTATCAGATTTCAGTCTTTAAAAGCACGAAGTTCAGTCTGTTTTGTTCCTAAACGAGGGATTATTAGTGCGCGTCAGAGAGAGAGAGAGAGAGAGAGAGAGAGAGACAGACAGACAGACAGACAAATATCTTACAACGAATAACGAAATAAACTCACTCCACTCCCCGAAAAGAAAACGATAAATACATTTGTGTTAATGTGTGTAATAATGACTGGCCGGCTCCCCGTCCTTCCTCTTGAGTGATTGTCTGTCTGTGTGGAGCTACCGGCGCCACTTCCCTTCCCTTTTCTTCGTGCTGTGTCTTGCCTCATCCTTCTAGCCCTGCGCCCCCGCCCATTCTCTGTCTCTGTTCCTGCTCGCTCCACTCTACCTGGAACCCCTCCCGCCTCCGCTACTCATCTCTCCATCAATACCGCAGACAAATCCGTAGAACACTTTCTGATTAGGTCCTTTCCTAGGATGCGAACCGCTGATAACTCCTGATGTTCCGTTGCTCGATTGCTAGCACACTCAACTCTCACACTGAGGTCCGTGGTTCGATCCCCGGTACGGGAAGAAACATCAGGACGTGTTTCCTTAAGATACCTGCTGTCCCTGTTCACCTAGCAGCAAAATAGGTACCTGGGTATTAGTCAATTGGTGTGGGTCGCATCCTGGGGACAAAATTGACCTAATTCGCCCGAAATGCTCTACATAACAAGGGCCTTTCTATACTATAGTAGTATGTCATTAATGTCAGCTATAGTCTGTATACCTGTAGAAATAAAGATTATTATTATTATTATTATTATTATTATTATTATTATTATTATTATTATATTTATTGCTAAGCAGCATGGGCCATCTATCTTAAGTGACTTGCCTATACGTTTCCCTTCGAACAGAATTCAAACCAGGTCCTTTCGACTGTGAGCCGAACACTCTTCTACTTGAGGCACGACCTTAGTATATATGTGCAAACATAAGTATAATCCCTATATGAAGAAAGAAAATATTACTGACTGGAGGCGTACATTTGATAGGCAGCCTTAATAACCCTCATGGTGTCGATATGCAGCCTTAACCCTCGTGCAGTCGATATGCAGCCTTAACCCTCGTGCAGTCGATATGCAACGGTGACATGTAGCTTCTCCAACCAGAGTGTATATCATTACCGATTACATATCTTCAACAAGAGCATGATAGGAACGCTCTGCTATTTCTCTCTCTCTCTCTCTCTCTCTCTCTCTCTCTCTCTCTCTCTCTCTCTCTCTCTCTCTCTCTCTCTCTCTCTCTCTCTCTCTCTCTCTCTCTCTCTTTCACACTTTCCCTGACAAGTGTTGGTGTGATGTCTGGGGATCACTTCATCTTCCATAATCTCTCCCACAGGTGAACAGCCACAGTCACAGAGGAAGTCAAGATGCATGCATAATCTTCTACCTCCCCCCTTCCTCTCATTCTCCCCTCCCCCTTCCCCTCCTTCTCTCCCCTCATTTCCTCACCACCTGCAGACAAAGTTAACGATCACAGAAGCACATAAGCAATGTAAACAGAAAAATACCCTGCGTAAATCAGCACTGATGGATTGATCTGTAAATGCCGCTGTACATCAGTAATATTGTTTGTCTCTAAAATTGAAATGTAAATATATCACACAATGATGTTCCCAGCCCTGTGTTCTTGTTCATGTTGCCAGCCCTGTGTTCTTGTTCATGTTGCCAGCCCTGTGTTCTTGTTCATGTTGCCAGCCCTGTGTTCTTGTTCATGTTGCCAGCCCTGTGTTCTTGTTCATGTTGCCAGCCCTGTGTTCTTGTTCATGTTGCCAGCCCTGTGTTCTTGTTCATGTTGCCAGCCCTGTGTTCTTGTTCATGTTGCCAGCCCTGTGTTCTTGTTCATGTTGCCAGCCCTGTGTTCTTGTTCATGTTGCCAGCCCTGTGTTCTTGTTCATGTTCCCAGCCCTGTGTTCTTGTTCATGTTGCCAGCCCTGTGTTCTTGTTCATGTTGCCAGCCCTGTGTTCTTGTTCATGTTGCCAGCCCTGTGTTCTTGTTCATGTTGCCAGCCCTGTGTTCTTGTTCATGTTGCCAGCCCTGTGTTCTTGTTCATGTTGCCAGCCCTGTGTTCTTGTTCATGTTGCCAGCCCTGTGTTCTTGTTCATGTTGCCAGCCCTGTGTTCTTGTTCATGTTGCCAGCCCTGTGTTCTTGTTCATGTTGCCAGCCCTGTGTTCTTGTTCATGTTGCCAGCCCTGTGTTCTTGTTCATGTTGCCAGCCCTGTGTTCTTGTTCATGTTGCCAGCCCTGCCAGCCCAGTGCTCTTGTTCATGTTGCCAGCCCTGTGTTCTTGTTCATGTTGCCAGCCCTGTGTTCTTGTTCATGTTGCCAGCCCTGTGTTCTTGTTCATGTTGCCAGCCCCTGTGTTCTGTGTTCTTGTTCATGTTGCCAGCCCTGTGTTCTTGTTCATGTTGCCAGCCCTGTGTTCTTGTTCATGTTGCCAGCCCCCTGCCAGCCCTGTTCTTGTTCATGTTGCCAGCCCTGTGTTCTTGTTCATGTTGCCAGCCCTGTGTTCTTGTTCATGTTGCCAGCCCTGTGTTCTTGTTCATGTTGCCAGCCCTGTGTTCTTGTTCATGTTGCCAGCCCTGTGTTCTTGTTCATGTTGCCAGCCCTGTGTTCTTGTTCATGTTGCCAGCCCTGTGTTCTTGTTCATGTTGCCAGCCCTGTGTTCTTGTTCATGTTGCCAGCCCTGTGTTCTTGTTCATGTTGCCAGCCCTGTGTTCTTGTTCATGTTGCCAGCCCTGTGTTCTTGTTCATGTTGCCAGCCCTGTGTTCTTGTTCATGTTGCCAGCCCTGTGTTCTTGTTCATGTTGCCAGCCCTGTGTTCTTGTTCATGTTGCCAGCCCTGTGTTCTTGTTCATGTTGCCAGCCCTGTGTTCTTGTTCATGTTGCCAGCCCTGTGTTCTTGTTCATGTTGCCAGCCCTGTGTTCTTGTTCATGTTGCCAGCCCTGTGTTCTTGTTCATGTTGCCAGCCCTGTGTTCTTGTTCATGTTGCCAGCCCTGTGTTCTTGTTCATGTTGCCAGCCCTGTGTTCTCGTTCATGTTGCTCACTCTCAGTGTTCTCGTTCATGTTGCTCACTCTCAGTGTTCTCGTTCATGTTGCTCACTCTCAGTGTTCTCGTTCATCACTGGCACGGAACTGTCAGGTCCTCCAGCCTTAAGGCTGGTAATAGTCTCCTTTCTGAGGAATACTAATATGTATAATATACATTGAATAAGTATTATTCAGAGAGGATTATACATAGAACTGAAGCTACAGTTCCCCTTTGTTATTATCAAACATAAATGTTTCCAGTTCCACATACAGTGGATAAAGTCAGAAGACAAGGGGAGAGAGATAAGATAAGATAAGATAAGATTTCGTTCGGATTTTTAACCCCGGAGGATTAGCCACCCAGGATAACCCAAGAAAGTCAGTGCGTCATCGAGGACTGTCTAACTTATTTCCATTGGGGTCCTTAATCTTGTCCCCCAGGATGCGACCCACACCAGTCGACTAACACCCAGGTACCTATTTGCTGCTAGGTGAACAGGACAACAGGTGTAAGGAAACGTGTCGAAATGTTTCCACCCGCCGGGAATCGAACCCGGGCCCTCCGTGTGTGAAGCGGGAGCTTTAGCCACCAGGCCACCGGGCCACAAGGAGAGAGAGAGAGAGAGAGAGAGAGAGAGAGAGAGAGAGAGAGAGAGAGAGAGAGAGAGAGAGATTAGACTTCTCTTTTTACAAAGGCGGGGAGCTAATTAACCCACATAACAAAACACTCCAGATGATAGACTTCGGAATATAGTTATCTGTTAGTGGTCCGCAGGGGATCATGTTCCGCAGGGGATCGTCTTACGTGTTCACCAGGAAAAAATTGCCCGTTATTATCATGTTCATGAGAAAAAAAAGAATCCCATCATCTTCGTGTCCGGGAGAGAAAAAACTAGAGATGAACAATCCAGCCAGAGTGTAAAAAAGAGTCAAAAATATTGCTAACATTGTAATGATGTTCGTATTCGATAAAATTCGTACATATTCTTGATAATTAACATAGCCAACACCTGAGTACGAAGAAAAAAACCAGTACCTGGAGTCTACCTGGAGGGCATTCCGGGGATCAACGTCCCCGCGGCCCGGTCCACGACCAGGCCTCCCGGTGGATTAGGGCCTGATCAACGAGGCTGTTACTGCTGGCCGCACGTAATCCAACGTACGAACCACAGCCCGGCTGATCCGGCACCGTCTTTAGGTATCTATCCAGCTCCCTCTTGAAGACAACCAGGGGTCTTCCTGTAATGCCCCTTATTGCTGGTGGGAGGCTGTTGAACAGTCTTGGGCCCCGGACACTTATTGTGTTTTCTGAGTAATCTAATTCTTTATTTTCCCAAAAAGCTGACATAGTAAACTACCCTGAACCTCTTTAATGTTGACAATAATATTTTTAACGTAGACTGTGTAATATACCTACCGTATCCTGGTCACAGACCGGGCCGCGGGGGCGTTGACCCCCGGAACTCTCTCCAGGTATACAAGAATATGTATTATATTTAACTCTTGCTCTTAAGAATGAGAGAGAGGAGAAAAGGGGAATCCGTATACCTTTGATGTATCTTTGATGAATTTCAAGTTTTCCTACTTCCGGACCCCGGCCACAGGCCAGGCTCGTTTGTTGCTTGCCTGGTCAACCAGGCTGTTGCTGCTGGCGGCCTGCTGGCCAACATATCCGTCACAGCCTGGTTGATCTGGTACCTGGAGGTTACCTGGTTTAAATACTTGTCCAGCAGTGTATATGATATTTTTTGGCAAGATGCTGATACAATGCCCCTCAAGGAAGGTTCCTTGATGTTGGTGAGGGGCTCTTGATTTAGGGAATTGGATCTGTGCTCCAGTTCCCCGAATTAAGCCTGAATGCCTTCCACATCCCCCCCCAGGCGCTGTATAATCCTCCGGGTTTAGCCCTTCCCCCTTGATTATAATAATAATAATGCTGATACAATGTTTTCTTACTGTGCTCACAGCGCCCCTGTTTTTCACTGGATATATTTTACACTTCTTCCCATATCTCTCACTCCAGTAAATACATAAATTATGTATGAAACGGGGAGAATTAGAACAGTGGTAAAGAATAAAGAGTGAAAACAGCGACACTAAAGGACCAGTTTACATAAGGTGGAACTAGGGCCAGAAATCATACCGGTTATGTGCTCATATTTACACGTTACGCATCAGTGGGCAGCATTACCCCCGGTACCCGGACACAGGGGAGAGGGGGAAAGGAAGGGAGAAAGGGGAAAAGAGAGGAATGGAGGAAGCAGGGAGAAAGGAAGTGAGGAAGGGGAAGCTAGTGACATCCCACAAAAAATAAAATCTCTGACTTTCGACAATTTTCCCAAAAATATGCATTTTTTTTGCAGCTGCGTTCATGGCCTTTGTCCTGATGAAACTATAAGGGAAAAAAGCGTTCCCGAGGCTCATTTTGGCAGGAGAGAGAGAGAGAGAGAGAGAGAGAGAGAGAGAGAGAGAGAGAGAGAGAGAGAGAGAGAGAGAGACAGAGAGAGAGAGAGAGAGAGAATGGCTGGTAAACAGGTGCTTGTGTGGGTTACGACCCTGGTGTTGTGCCTTTAATATAACACATTATCAATTGTAAGAATTGTTTAACCTGATGTTACGTTGCAGCAGCAACATCCCTACCCTCCCCCTCCTCCCCCTTGGGGTGGGGGAGGAGGGGTATGTTGCATCGTCTGTCATAAGTACACTAAGAGAAAACACAATAAGTGTCCTGGGTCCAAGACTGTTCAACAGCCTCCCACCAGTCATAAGGGGAATTACTAATATACCCCTTGGTTGCCTTCAAGAGGGAGTTGGACAGATACCTAAAGTCAGTGCCGGATCAGCCCGGCTGTGGTTCGTACGTTGGACTACGTCCGGCCAGCAGTAACAGCCTCATTGATCAGGCCCTGATCCACCAGGAGGCCTGGTCATGGACCGGGCCACTGGGGCGTTGATCCCCGGAATACACTCCAGGTAGACTCCAGGTAGGTAGTGTTGGGTAGAACATATGGGCTCTTGGTTGTGACGCAGGGCACATTTTGGTGTGTCAGGGCGTGGGTTGGGTAATGGTGTTATCTGCCCCATGGGTAGGGTTTTGGTGGAGGAGGAGGAGGGGCAGGGTCATGGTAGGTGGTTGATGAGCGGGGTCAGGGTGGTTTGGGTGAGGGGTCATAGCCAGGGTGGTGAGGGAGTGAGTGAATAATGGCACGGTAGCCTCCCTCCACCATCTTCCCCAACTCGTCCTGGCCCTATCCCTTCTCCCTGGCTTCGACTTAACCAACAATCCTTTTCAAATTTCTCCTTCTCCCACTGTCCCACACAACATCCACTATACATAGCATTACACTCAAGACAGTTCAAACACACAAAAATACTAAAAACGGCCCAAAAGTAAGCGATATATCCCAAATTTGCTAGGAACATAAAACTGACAGAGAAGCAGCAGCGGCACAGATGAACAGCAGTGTCAGGTACCATGAAACAAGGTGTATCCTTTCAGACACGCACGAGACCAGACAAGACAAGAATAGCGAAATAAAAAGAATAAAAATACATATATTCCAAACGTGACTCACTTGTTTTTGCCCAGAAATTAAGAACACACATATGCATTTAAAAATAAGGAAATTAAATAATGTCTCTGGATATTTACGAGGAGCAAACTACACCAGAATCAAATAGACAAAATCTTGAACGATTCAAAATATAGAACCCTAATATTGGAACTTGTACACTGTTATAACCCAGATATTATGGTTTATATGGCACATTAATAATGTAGTTGGTTGGCAGGTTTATTAAGTACCACATACCCTGGTAACCATCCTATGAGAGGCAGTGAAAAGATTAGCAAATAACAGATTCAAGGACTGGTACTCAGTTAATACTACAGCGTCCTTCAAGTCCTCTCCTGGAATTGTAAATGAAGGTGTCGTTATTAGGTTCCAGCAGATCTCTACCAAGAGTCCTGGTCTGCGGCCGGGCGGCGGGGCATTCACAAAAAGTATGATCATCGATTTAGTACATATGACAGTTATTTACATACATGTTAACGGTGGCCCGTGGCAAAAACTCTATCTTCGCACGGTGAATGTCCAGGTTCGATTGCGGCAAAGGGTGGAAACATTGGGAGTGTTTCCTTACACCAGTTGTCCATGTTCACTCATCAGTAAAAATGGGGACCTGGGTATTAGTCGAATGGTGTGGGTCGCATCCTGGGACAGAATTGACCTAATTTGCCCGAAATGTTACGCATAACAAGCGGCTTTCTATATAGTAGCATGTCATTGATGCCAACTAGGCCTGTATACCTTGTACATATTATTATTATTATTATTATTATTATTATTATTATTAATACTAATAACAAAAGAGGACTAATATGTCAAGGTGCTCAATTGGCAAGGAAACTGAGTATCACATTACGGCTACATTAACACGTTTACTTTCCTGGTGAGATTTTCTGGGATGAGGAATTTCCACATTTGTTATCTGAGGAAGCACGTTATGGTGGGAGGCTACACTGCCAGACTACTTATATCCTGATCGCACCAGGCTATTCTATCCTGATATCAATAGCAAGAATCTAATTGGCATTAATTAAATCCCATATGTAAAAATCATGCGAGAACTTAAGGTTCCTGGGCAGCCCTGAGCCCACCCATACTCACTCGAGAATTTATTACACATATGAAAAGAAATAAATCTGTTTCTGAAAAAAGCTTACGAGGCCACCAGAGAGTACTTAAAGTGTAAGTGGCAGGGGTTTGACACTTAATGGAAAGGCACTGAGTATGCAGAGCATTCAGGGTATTGTAGGGCCTTTGGCGGGTATCGCTGCTCACAGATCTCTGCTCACTGATCTCTGCTCACTGATCTCTGCTTACTGATCTCTGCTTACTGATCTCTGCTCACTGATCTCTGCTTACTGATCTCTGCTCACTGATCTCTGCTTACTGATCTCTGCTCACTGATCTCTGCTTACTGATCTCTGCTTACTGATCTCTGCTCACTGATCTCTGCTTACTGATCTCTGCTCACTGATCTCTGCTTACTGATCTCTGCTCACTGATCTCTGCTTACTGATCTCTGCTTACTGATCTCTGCTCACTGATCTCTGCTTACTGATCTCTGCTCACCGATCTCTACTCACTGATCTCTGCTTACTGATCTCTGCTCACTGATCTCTGCTCACTGATCTCTGCTCACTAATCTCTGCTCACTGATCTCTGCTTACTGATCTCTGCTCACTAATCTCTTCTCACTGATCTCTGCTCACTGATCTCTGCTTACTGATCTCTCCTTACGGATCTCTGCTCACTGATCTCTACTCACTGATCTCTGCTTACTGATCTCTGCTCACTGATCTCTGCTTACTGATCTCTGCTCACTGATCTCTACTCACTGATCTCTGCTCACCGATCTCTGCTCACTGATCTCTGCTCACTAATCTCTGCTCACTAATCTCTGCTCACTGATCTCTGCTTACTGATCTCTGCTCACTGATCTCTACTCACTGATCTCTGCTTACTGATCTCTGCTTACTGATCTCTGCTTACTGATCTCTGCTCACTGATCTCTACTCACTGATCTCTGCTCACTGATCTCTGCTTATTGATCTCTGCTTACTGATCTCTCTTTACTGATCTCTGCTTACTGATCTCTGCTTACTGATCTCTGCTTACTGATCCCTGCTTACTGATCTCTGCTTACTGATCTCTGCTTACTGATCTCTGCTCACCGATCTCTGCTCACTGATCTCTACTCACTGATCTCTACTCACTGATCTCTGCTTATGATCTCTGCTTACTGATCTCTACTCACTGATCTCTGCTCACTGATTTCTGCTTACTGATCTCTGCTTACTGATCTCTGCTTACTGATCTCTACTCACTGATCTCTGCTCACTGATCTCTACTCACTGATCTCTGCTTACTGATCTCTGCTCACTGATCTCTACTCACTGATCTCTGCTCACTGATCTCTACTCACTGATCTCTACTCACTGATCTCTGTTCACTGATCTCTGCTTACTGATCTCTGCTTACTGATCTCTGCTTACTGATCTCTACTCACTGATCTCTGCTCACTGATCTCTACTCACTGATCTCTGCTTACTGATCTCTGCTTACTGATCTCTACTCACTGATCTCTGCTTACTGATCTCTGCTTACTGATCTCTGCTCACTGATCTCTACTCACTGATCTCTGCTCACTGATCTCTGCTTACTGATCTCTACTCACTGATCTCTGCTCACTGATCTCTACTCACTGATCTCTGCTCACTGATCTCTGCTCACTGATCTCTGCTTACTGATCTCTGCTTACTGATCTCTGCTCACTGATCTCTGCTTACTGATCTCTGCTTACTGATCTCTGCTTACTGATCTCTGCTCACTGATCTCTGCTTACTGATCTCTGCTTACTGATCTCTGCTTACTGATCTCTGCTCACTGATCTCTGCTTACTGATCTCTGCTTACTGATCTCTGCTTACTGATCTCTGCTTACTGATCTCTGCTCACTGATCTCTACTCACTGATCTCTGCTCACTGATCTCTGCTCACTGATCTCTGCTTACTGATCTCTGCTCACTGATCTCTACTCACTGATCTCTGCTCACTGATCTCTGCTTACTGATCTCTGCTCACTGATCTCTGCTCACTGATCTCTGCTCACTAATCTCTGCTTACTGATCTCTGCTTACTGATCTCTGCTTACTGATCTCTGCTCACTGATCTCTGCTTACTGATCTCTGCTCACTGATCTCTGCTTACTGATCTCTGCTTACTGATCTCTGCTTACTGATCTCTACTTACTGATCTCTGCTTACTGAGCTCTGCTCACTGATGTCTACTCACTGATGTCTACTCACTGATCTCTGCTCACTGATCTCTGCTTACTGATCTCTGCTTACTGATCTCTGCTTACTGATCTCTGCTCACTGATCTCTGCTTACTGATCTCTGCTTACTGATCTCTGCTTACTGATATCTGCTTACTGATCTCTACTCACTGATCTCTGCTCACTGATCTCTGCTTACTGATCTCTGCTTACTGATATCTGCTTACTGATCTCTACTCACTGATCTCTGCTCACTGATCTCTGCTCACTGATCTCTGCTCACTGATCTCTGCTTATTGATCTCTGCTCACTGATCAACCCCTGGCTGCCTTCAAGAGAGAGCTGGACAGATACCTAAAGTCAGTGCCGGATCAGCCGGGCTGTGGCTCGTACGTCGGACTGCGTGCGGCCAGCAGTAACAGCCTGGTTGATCAGGCCCTGATCCATCGGGAGGCCTGGTCGTGGACCGGGCCGCGGGGGCGTTGATCCCCGGAATAACCTCCAGGTTGAAGGTTGATCTCTGCTCACCGATCTCTACTCACCGATCTCTACTCACCGATCTCTACTCACCGATCTCTACTCACCGATCTCTATTCACCGATTTCTGCTCACCGATCTCTGTTCACCGATCTCTACTCACCGATCTCTGCTCACCGATCTCTGCTCACCGATCTCTACTCACCGATCTCTACTCACCGATCTCTGCTCACTGATCTCTGCTTATTGATCTCTGCTCACTGATCTCTGCTCACCGATCTCTACTCACCGATCTCTGCTCACCGATCTCTACTCACCGATCTCTACTCACCGATCTCTGCTCACCGATCTCTACTCACCGATCTCTACTCACCGATCTCTACTCACCGATCTCTACTCACCGATCTCTACTCACCGATCTCTACTCACCGATCTCTACTCACCGATCTCTACTCACCGATCTCTACTCACCGATCTCTACTCACCGATCTCTACTCACCGATCTCTACTCACCGATTTCTGCTCACCGATCTCTACTCACCGATCTCTACTCACCGATCTCTACTCACCGATCTCTACTCACCGATCTCTACTCACCGATCTCTACTCACCGATCTCTACTCACCGATCTCTACTCACCGATCTCTACTCACCGATCTCTGCTCACCGGGTCAAACTCATCGTAATTAAAGTAGTGAAAAGAATATAATGTGATTACAGAAATCACCTAATGCTCAGAGAGAAGAATAACGACCTCTTTCAAAATATTAATAACCAGTAGGAAAACTACCTGTCTCCGGCAGACGGTCCAACATATATAATGAAAAGATGGTGCCATGATTACATAACACAATGAGTGTCCGGGACCCATACATAAGAGGAATTACCAATAGACTCCTGGCTGTCTTCGAGAGGTAACTGAACAGTTACCTAAACCAGTGCCATCAACAGGACTGTGGTTCGTATGTTGGCTTGCGTGCGGGAAGCAGTAACAGCCTGGTTGACCGGATAGACTCCAGGTCATCAGAATCCCTTTACAGAGAAGCCGAGAACAAATGAAGCGGCAGAAAAAAAATATCAAAAAAGACAAAATGTGCTGAAATATAACGAGTAAAAACAGCAAAGTTAGTAAAGATGGTGGCAATTGTTGACAGAGGTGAGGAAGGTTTGGGAGACCTCTGTAGCAGGTGTACGAAAAGATGTCGACACATGAGTAAAAAAGACACCGTAAAAGGACAGAAACCAAACCGTGTGGTACATCCGGACACCCCAGGGAAGAGTAGAAAACTTACAATGGCTGCCTCCACGTACCACCAGATGGCAATAGGAAGCAGCAGAATCATCTACTTGAAAACTGAAAAGTAATATCGAAAGTGCAATGAATCGACCCCTGCAACCACAATTAGGTTAGTACACACACATAGACAAAATATAAAGCTGAAAAACTGAAGTAATATCAGCAGCCTCCGGGATGATAATATCAGCAGCCTCCGGGATGATAATATCAGCAGCCTCCGGGATGGTAATATCAGCAGCCTCCGGGATGGTAATATCAGCAGCCTCCGGGATGATAATATCAGCAGCCTCGGGGATGATAATATCAGCAGCCTCCGGGATGGTAATATCAGCAGCCTCCGGGATGGTAATATCAGCAGCCTCCGGGATGGTAATATCAGCAGCCTCCGGGATGGTAATATCAGCAGCCTCCGGGATGGTAATATCAGCAGCCTCCGGGATGGTAATATCTCTTATAGAACAACTGAGTGTTCATACTTTTCTGGGGTTGTTTTAAAATATATAGGGAAGTCGTCACGTTGATCCCTAAGGAAGAGACAAATACAGTACATTCATATCTCTGTGACTTGCGTCCTGATGTCTTGGAATCTTGATCGGTTAGTATACCTGGACTATACCTGGAGTATACCTGGAGCATACCTGGAGGGTGTTTCGGGTACGATCGGGTACGATCCACAACCCGGCTGGTCGGGAACTGACTTTTTGCGCCTCTCCAGCTCCTTCTTGAAGACAGCCAGGGGTCTACTGGCAGGGAAAACGAAGACAAATGCAAACTATTGGTCGATACTGTCACAAAATGATCCTACCACTTCAAGAAATTACCTCAAGCACAACGAAGTGGTAGTTGCATCAGAAATAAAACGTAAACTACAGCGCATCTAAGTGGTAGTGGTTTGTTAGTCAGGAAATTTGAAACCCATGACACGAATCTCTAACTGCTTTAGTATCCACTGGTTTACCGGAGCTAAGTTTGCACTTAAAGGAAAATCTTATACCTGGAGTTTACCTGGAGAGAGTTCCGGGGGTCAACGCCCCCGCGGCCCGGTCTGTGACCAGGCCTCCTGGTGGATCAGATGGGTTAAAAGAGGTTTAACACAATGTCATAAGGAAGCGAAGCTGTAATGTCAATACTGTGTATAAATTATGTTTGTTCACGGGATGAATGACTCAGTACATTCTCTCGCAGAATGATTGATACTGTCCAGTGCTGTCTTTATGGAGGTGTATTCACACGTTAGATGATTACAAGACTGATGCTGTCACTCAGTGGGTGAGTACAAGGCCGATGCTGTCAGTGAGTACAAGGTCGATGCTTTCACTTACTGGGTGAGTACAAGACCGATGCTGCTACCGGGTGAGTACAAAGCCGATCCTGTCACTCACTGGGTGAGTACAAGCTCGTTACTGTCACTCACTATATGAGTGACATTGCCCAGTAAACTAGCCACTCTGTAAATAATCTAAAACCAGGAAAGTTTTAACAAGAACAGAACACGTTATTGTATTTCCTACAGTTGATGTGTGTGTATTTACTTACAGCTGCTCCACTTTATATTACAGTATCTTCTTGCAGCTGCTGCTTGTATTCTAACCTTCTTACAGCCTTGATCACCTATTTACAACGTCAACCATTATTGCAACCTTAGAAAATGCATTAGAAAGCGAGACTGTCACGTACAAGGCCAGTATCGTCAAGGTCTACCCACTTGGCGTCTGCTTGGAGGGTATTCCGGGGGTCAACGCCCCCGCGGCCCAGTTCACGACCAGGTCTCCCGATGGATCAGGGCCTGATCAACCAGGCTGTTACTGCTTGCCGCACGTAGTCCAACGTACGAACCACAGCCCGGTTGATCCGGCACCGACTGGATATCGTTCATTTCTAGAGTGATTACATCCGGAGTATGGAACGTGTTCGCACAGCATAACAACATTGATGAAATTAAAGTCAAATGACCAAATGAAATAAATCTCTGTCTCACAAATGGCTCTAACTTCGTTGTACCTCATTATGTTCCTTATTTGTACGTTCTGTAACGATAAAAATTTAATAAGGGTAATGCTGGGGAAGGCTTTGAAATGAGCTGAGGTAGGTAACAGTTTAAACTTGTAAATTAGGGTTAGAACTCTTAACCTACTTGTAAAAGCCTGTTTAGAGAGAGAGAGAGAGAGAGAGAGAGAGAGAGAGAGAGAGAGAGAGAGAGAGAGACAGAGATTACCTTCTCAGTGATTACCTTCATGGTAGATCTCTAAGTGTAGTTCTCAATGGAACGGAATCAGCAAGACATCCTATTGGGGCAAGTGTTCCACAAGGAAGCGTGCTGGGACAATTGTTATGGAATGTCTACTTCAACGACCTTCTTCATCTCATTCCAGAATCACATGCATATGCAGACGACTGTACACTGACATTCACTTATCCAAGAGAAGAAATGCCAGCTGCTCTAAGCTACATCAATCACCAGCTGAGAGCTATATCAGCTTGGGGAAATAGATGGCAAGTAACATTTGCACCTGAGAAAACGCAAATGATGATCGTCTCTAGGCACCATGATGGTAATGCTGGTGCAGTAGTAAGGATGAATGGGAGGGTGTTGGCACCTGGAGAAGAAGTTGATATCCTTGGGGTGAAATTTGACTCCAAACTAATCATGAAGAACCATGTTGTAAATCTTGCAAACAAGGCAGCCAGGAAGCTTACAGCACTTGGCCGTATCTCGCATCTGCTTGACAGAAGGGGTTGCAATATCCTGTACGAGGCACAAGTACGCTCACACCTTGAGTATGCTCCACTTTCTTGGTTTGCCTGCCCCCCCCCCTCTCATCTGCGACTGCTTGACAGAGTAGAGAACAGAGCAAGACGTCTCATCTCTCGCCTGGACCCGTCCTGGATAGATCTGTCATTTCAGCAGAGCCTTCAACATAGGAGGGATGTGGGTGGCCTTACTGTTATGTACAAGGCCAATATTGTCAAAGTACCACACTTGGATCCACTTCGAGGACAGCGTGAAACAAGCTTTTATGCCACAAGACGGGCAGAAAGCAGCAACTTCACTCTGGCTGTACCCTTCTCCAGAACATCACTCCATCTGAGATCATACATACCCAGGATGACTCGAGTATGGAACACATTCGTACAGCATAATGATGTCAACGAGATAAAGTCAGTTGATCAAATGAAAATGCTGGCCCACAGATGGCTCCAACTTCATCCTGTTCCCTACTTGTATGTCTCATAACAATAAAAATGCTTTCAAATGAGCTGATGTAGGTAACAGCTCTTAGCTTGCCAATAAAGTTAGGAATCCTTAACCTGTAAATAGCTTGTCAATAAAGCTAGGGATCCTTAACCTTGCCAAACCCTGTGTAAAAAAAAAAAAAAAAGAGAGAGAGAGAGAGAGAGAGAGAGAGAGAGAGAGAGAGAGAGAGAGAGAGAGAGAGAGAGAAGGATAAGGGAGGAACAACACTATGTATGTATGTATGTATTCGGCAACTTGGATATGCAACAGATTCCCACAAACCTTCAATCTGTCACAAAAACACCAGCGATGTGGGAAAGGTGATGGAAGGTGCGTATAGAGAGGGAGAAAATAGGAAGGGGGAGGGAGGGTGGGGCTGTTGGGAGATACACACTGACAAGACAGTTGCGGAGGGAGGGGGGGGTTAGGTGTGTAAAATAAGGGGGAAGTAACGGCGGGGGGGGTGTAGGGCTGGTGGTAAGGGGGATGGAGAAGCGAGGGGAAGTGAGGGTAGGCGCTGGTGGTTGTCAAGTTGAGGTGGGCAAGAGTGAAGCACGATAATTTACATCCCACAAAAAAAGAAGGAACTCCTTCATAACTATCCTCTCCATACAACAGCCTCACGCCAACACCTCCGTCCATCACTCGTTACTGATTAACGGGACAAGATTAACCCTCAGTAACCCTTCAGGAGGCTTAATTCCTAGCTAATAAGAGCCACAGGTTGGAGGTAGCATGGCACCTCTCACTACCTTTGTGTGGTTACGTAGCAGATTTGTAGGGCCAAAGGTGGGTCAGTTTTAGTGTGTGGGTCGACCGAAGCTTCTTCCTGGACCTCAGTGAGAGAAGAGAACATCAAACCGTTACAACGTATCCGCTTTACTGTTGATCTATTCATTATACACCTGAAACACCTGCACACCTGTGACTGAACAAACATACCCGAGAGGGTATATGAGGGTGGATGGAAAATACAGACAGCAGGGGACTTGGGAATCTGTACCGAGGCTATCTGCTGAGAATGATCTTTTTTTTAACTATATTTAATTAGATTAAGGACTACAGCATATTATCTAAATGTATGAATCAAGGATAGAAAAACATGAGGGGCCAAGATGGTAGATAACACAGACAGGGAGACAAGATTCGCTACAGTGGGTAATCCAGTTTTATTGCCTCTGAGGGAAGCCAGAGGAGACGTCTGTTCTACCTCACCTCTTGGTAGTCTCGGGCAGGTGGAAATTATTATATAGCCCCCTGGTAAACTGCCTAGGGTGGTACTCTGGCAGTGGCGCAGCTGTATGCGCAGGATGTAGCACTCACCAACCTCTCTATCAAGGGACCAACACTGCAGCTGTCTATTAAGGCTCAACAGCCTTACCGTATCTCACTGTCAAGGTATGGTAACTATGATGCCTAAGTTCTAGAGGGAATCGTAATATTAATGTATATTCCCTCAGAGATGCGTAACATTGGTATACAGTATATATATATATATATATATATATATATATATATATATATATATATATATATATATATATATATATATATATATATATATATATGCAAGGAATTCGCAAGAGCAGGCGAAATATACACAAACACTGATCTCTGGCTGAAGGAGACTCGAACCTACGAACCTTGGAACAAGGTACGCAGTGCCTTACCATTCTCACCACACTGGACCAATACCTTGGCGTGCAGCTTGCGCTACACGTTGATCGAAGGCAGCCAGCTTTCAGGGAGAAGGCTTACAGCTTTTCATCTCATCCCCTGCATGCATCATCCTTACTAGAGATTTTAACAATGCAAGGAATTCGCAAGAGCAGGCGAAATATACACTAACACTGAAAGCTGGCTGCCTTGGATCAACGTCTAGCGCAAGCTGGACGCCAAGGTATTGGTCCAGTGTGGTGAGAATGGTATAGCACTGCGTACCTTGTTCCAAGGTTCGTAGGTTCGAGTCTCCTTCAGCCAGAGATCAGTGTTTGTGTATATTTCGCCTGCTCTTGCGAATTCCTTGCATATATATATATATATATATATATATATATGCAAGGGAGGTACCACCTCTAGAACTGTCCTGGGGACCCTCATCCCCCCGAGAAAAGAATTAACTTGCTTCAGGGAAAACTCAAGGTTCTCCCTGAAGCTGTTTAAGAATTTTCTCCTACCACCCAGTATATTAATATATATTTTATTTAAAGACAAAATACATTGACAAAACATTCGCAAAAATACAATAGAAAGTAAAACAACATATATAACAACTCAGAGCTACATCTCTAATACTTCGTCCAGCTCACCGGCGGTGGGCCGCGTGCCCAGAATGCTGCAGGCATTTTCTCTCTGGATCGCAACACTGAGTTTCTGAAAGAGGAAGCTGGTCGCCCTGTAGTCCTTGGTTTCTATGATGAGCTTTTCACCCAGCTCTTGGAGGAACTTTAGAGCACACTTGCCCTATGCTCGAAGGGTTTCCGACCCTATTGGGATGAAGTTATAGCAAGGGGGAAGGTCTTCATATTTGCGGATCTTCTGGGTCTCCCTGTGGCTGGCAGCTCCACCCCCTTCAGCTTCGGAGTATGGCAAGTAGATGTCTGTCAATGTGGCGGCACAGGTGTAGTCCCAGACAATCTGCTTTCCATCCTTCCAGGGTAGCATAGTGGCTCCATCAGGACGCTTTTGACTTCCGTCAGACCTCTGCACTTGATGTCATTGACCTCATGTCTGGCATACTTCCCTTCTACTGTGTGACGCACGAGACCATGAAGTCCGAATTGATCAGCTGTCGCCCTGCCACAAATACACCTATGTTCGGTGAGGATGGGGGCGGCTAGGCGAAGAGCAATACCAATCCGAATGACCTGTGGGTCGAGTCGAGTGCCCAGGGAGGAACTGGGAACAGCTAAAAGGAAATCTCCTGAGTGTAGTGCCTTCACCGCCAGGAGACGAGCTTTGTCCTTTCCTGAAGAGTTGGTGAGCATTGTGTTGGCGATTTTTTCCATGATCGGTTTGTCCCAGTGGGACTGTTTGTGTTCTTTGGTAGGAGCTGGTCTACTGGAGGAGTCTGCAAGGGTGTCCCACCGAATCGCTGCTTCAGTAAACCTGGGATCTTGAGCTCCTACTACGTCTCTCAAGCGTTCGGGGACAATCTTGACTAATGCACTGGAAGTCAAACACGAAGACAGAAAAGCAGGTAACGCAACATGCGTTGCTTTGCGCACCCCTATACCTTCCAGTCGCACTGGGAGGGTTGCCTGATCCCATTGCTGATCCTCTAGTGACAGGTTCAGTGCCTTCTTAAAGGTTGATCTCAGGTGTACGTCATATTCGTTAAGTGTTGGGTTGTCAAAAGAGGGTGCATACCATTATCTCATCATTAACATCGTTAAAAAGAGGGAGATATACCGTTACAAAAATCGTTACAAAGCATTATAAAGTCACTAAAATGAAACAAACACATTTTAAAGCAGGATAAAACATACGTCCAGCAAGAAAACAGTGCTTTTGTCAGTAGTGTTACTGTGTACTTGTGTAGTACACGAGCTACTCTCTCGGCAGTCTTATCTGCTATAGGAACGAACTCACAATATCCGGTGAAATGAGCTACCATAGCACACACACGTTTGTTGCTATGGAGTTTACCTGGAGAGGGTTTCGGGGGTCAACGCCCCCGCGGCTCGGTCTGAGGCCAGGCCTCATGGTGGATCAGGGTCTGATCAACCAGGCTGTTACTGCTGGCCGCACGCAAGCTGACGTATGAACCACAGCCCGGTTGGTCAGGTACTGACTTTAGTTGCCTGTCCAGTGCCTCCTTGAAGACAGCCAGGGGTCTACTGGTAATCCCCCTTATGTATGCTGGGAGGCAGTTGAACAGTCTTGGGCCCTGGACACCAAGACGGAACATTGGAAATTAGTTAACAAATCTAGTTCAACTCTTTCCCAAGGTTCGCTAGTAGTGGAATACACCTGGATTGGATTAGGACCACTAACACTAACGTTATACCGCATACAGACACCACATTTCTTAACATACTCAGAAATATCACTTGCCATAAGAGGCCAAAAGTATTTCAGTCTGGGTTGTTTTACAGAAGGATACATACTAGAGTATGTGTAAACACCTGCCTACCTTGTGTCAAACTCCAAGACAACGTCACAGTCTGACCTGCAAACAAATGTTCAAACATAAATTATTATTGTTTTATGTATTATTATAAATCATTTTTGTTTTTATTTATTATGTAAAATACTTTACAGATATGTTTATCTCTCAGGATCAATGTGTATCAAGAAAAAGAAAAATCAACATGGAGTCAAATTATTGTGAGAGAGAGAGAGAGAGAGAGAGAGAGAGAGAGAGAGAGAGAGAGAGAGAGAGAGAGAGAGAGAGAGAGAGAGAGAGAGAGAAGGGGAGGAAGGGCCAGAAGGTGTAGCCAGGTAGAAACGCGGTTGAAAGGGGCGATAGAGGAAGGGAGGGATGGAGGGAGGGGATGAGGTAAGACGAGAGGAGATGGAATGGAGAGGAAGGTAGGTGTCAAGGTACGTGACGGTTGGTGGGAGAGGGGAGAGCGAGGCAACGGAAATATAGAAGCCAAGAAAAATGGATAGTAAGGAAGGAGAGGGAGTGGAGGAAGAATATAACGAAGAAAATAAGAAGGCAAGGGAAGGGACACAAAATCAAATTAGGAACATATAAAGGAGAGGATAACGAACACTGAATATTTAAGAGAGAGAGAGAGAGAAAGAGAGAGAGAGAGAGAGAGAGAGAGACAGACAGACAGAGAGAGAATGAGAATCTTAGGTTAAAGTAACTTAACATAAAACTTAGAGCAAAAATCGTATTTTATAGTTTTTTGAGAGCAAGACTAGCTTGCTCCCACCTGGAGTATGCACCTCCCTCCTGGATAGCCTCCCACCCCTAACAAATCTCACTCCTCACTTCTAAACAAGCTAAAGAACCGTGCAAGGCTACTCATCAATAGCCTCGACCCACCCTGGTTGGACATGTCCTTTTAGCAGAGCCTTACCGGTTTTTCAAGTGTGGGCACAAGTCCCCCTGCCAGGCTCTATTCTCTTGGTAAAGCTGCAGGTTACCTGTTGACAGTTTCAGGTGGAGGGGGACGTTGGTTAACTAAATTAACACAGTCTTATATGGCTACTTTGATTAACATACGAGTGTTATGTTAATTAGAGGAGGCGAGCGAGGAATGAGAGGCAGCCAGGCTCCATCATTATATCTCTATAATGAAGGAAATATTATGAAATAAATAAGGATTTCTGAATTCACAACCAAGTGTCATCCATCTCCGTACAAATATTGTATTATGCTGAATTATTATTATTATTATTATTATTATTATTATTATTATTATTATTATTATTATGAACTGAGAAGCCAGGGAAGAGCAGAGTGACAGCAGCCATGAACTGACTGGAGAGGGGAAGAACGAGGACGTGAGCCAGGTAGAAATGTGGGTTAGGGGACAGGAGGGGATGTAGGGTGAGATGGCGGTGAAGGAGAGAGAGAGAGAGAGAGAGAGAGAGAGAGAGAGGGGGGGGGGAGGGAGGGGGGGGGGAGGTGGCGGTGAGGTAAGAAGGGAGATTCAAAGAAGAGGAAGGTAGGTGTGGAGGTGACGGTTAGTGTGGGAGAGGGGAGCAGTGGGCAACAACGGAAGTAAAGAAACGAAGAAAATCAGAAGGCAACGCAGGAGAGGGACTGAAAAGAGGACATGAAGAGAAAGAAAAGAATAAGACACGGGAAGTGACACACAAGACTGAATTAGGAGCAAGTAAAGGAGAAAGAAACAAGAGAAATGAATATTGAATATATAATGAGAGAGAGAGAGAGAGAGAGAGAGAGAGAGAGAGAGAGAGAGAGAGAGAGAGAGATGCATTAAGAAAACTGGAAGTAGAATGAGAGAAGAATGAAACAAATTAGAAAGGAGAGAGAGTAAAGAATGACGTGGAAATCAAAGGAGGGAGGAAAGAAGGTGCAGTGAAGGAGCCAAGGATGGTAGAGGGAGAGAAGGGAGGGAGGGGTCTTTAGCAGGTTAGGGGTCGTTAGGAATGTGCGGACGTTACGAACATGTCATTCTTATTCGTCATATTCATCTGTCATACTCGTGGATTCTCATTTCTCTCTCACCCATCATTTTCTTCCTCCTGTTAATGTTCACTTACCATCAATATTCATCAGACTCATTACTCTCTATTATCACATTCATCAATATTTATTATCCATTCTCTATTTCGTCTTCCTCAGTTCCTAATTACATGATGCTGCTTATCTTCAACACTACAATAGGTGTCTATCTACCTGGAGTCTGGCCCCCAGAGGTTGTTCCGGGAATCAACGCCCCTGAGGCCTGGTCGTTTACCAGGCCTCACGTATTCCAACCTACGAACCACAACCCGGCTGATCGAGTACTGACTTAAGGTATCTGTTCGGCTCCATCTCGCAGGTAGCCAGAGGTCTATCGGTAATTTTCCCTTATGCCTGGTGGGAGGCTGTTGAACAGTCTTGGGCCCCGGACACTTATTGTGATACTTGCTGCTTCTCTTGATCTCTAATTGGTCAACCACTTCCTAATCAACTTGAAGAATGGTAACTGCAATGCTAAACAATACATACAAGTTGTTGGATGACGTTGAAACTGGAGACTGTGGTGTACTATTTCCACTAGTGGGCCCGCCCGCAGTGACGATATCTGCAACTGCTGCACCTTATCTGACTTACATATAAGCAATTGTCTTCCTGCCGATGCTCCATCAAGACCACGATGGTGAACGCCATCAAAGCTGTGGGACTGATTACCTCACGTTCTTCTGTCCCCAGTCTCGACACCTTTTAAAGAACCTTTTTATTAAATTAATGCAGTACTGGTTGGCGAAACATCTTTAGAATAAACATACCAAAATGTTGCACATGTGTCTTATTCATCAAGTTGAAGAAGTATTTTCTGACGTCCCTGATACCCGCCTTTAGGAAGGTTAGGTAAGGTTTGTCAGGAAACAGGACAAGTGTTTCCTGACAAGGGTCTTAGATGACGACCCGCCGTTGGAGCTTTTTGGTCATCTGACCGAGGCCTTCAATCGCCCGGTCACCATCTGGAAAAGACCCGGACCGGAACACGTACCTGCGAATCATTCAAGTTCAAGAGGCCTTTTAAACGGCATGTTCTTGTCCGTACTATCAACTCCTCTGGGAATCTTAAACACATGCAGTCAACCACCCGTTTCTCTTCTCTTTTATCTATGTTACACTGCTCCATGACCCTTGTTGGTTTAGAGCTTTATTTGATTATAATAACTGTTACACTGACACAAACTCCAGCAGGTTTCAAAGACACGACTTATGATCCAGGACCCGAAACCTTCTTCAAAGTGTTCTCAATAAATTATGAGTTAGTAAGTTTATTTAAGTGCAGGTACACATAAGTATAATTATCATACATCTCTAAATTACGTAGGATAACGTAAAAAGTTACACAAAGTTACTTATTTCCATTGGGGTTCTTAAACCCGAGTGTTGCTATTTTTTTCTGTAAACCAGTGTTGGTTAGTTTCTGATTTACCTTGGTATATATGTGTACTCAGCAGTGTGTACTCGCCTGGGAGTGTTTGCAGGGGTTGATCCACAGCTCTCGGTTCCGTCCCTTAGCTCTCATCAACCCGCTATGCTGAAAGAGTACGTGTTTACCTTTGATATCTATTGATCCAACCACATTCTCGGGACACAGTACAAATGATCAGGATATTTATAAGGTGATCATCTCGACTACAACTTAAGTTTTAATGAAAGTAATGCAATGAGCATTGTTGACATCCTCTCCCTTTGTCTTAAACAACTTGTCCTTATCTATTTTATCTAATCCTCTGAGTATTTTGTACTTCATGATCATGTCCTCCTTGTTCCTCTCTATTCTAGTGGTGATAGGTTAGGTTCCTCAAGTTTCCTCACCTCAATTCTTTCATCAATCTTCTTCTCTAGTTTCTTTATGATTGACCAAGTGTTGGCTCCATGCTGGCTCCGCGTACTCCAAGATGGCCCTAGTACAAGTTGTGTCTAACTTCCTAAATGAACCTTTGTTAAGGCTCCTGACAGCACCTCACTGGCTAGCTAGCCTTACACATGTTGCTGAAGTTGCACGCTTTATATCTTCTGGTGATATGTTTGGTATAATGTTTACTACCCTTTCCTTACCTTCTTCCCTCCGTTTCTCCCTTCCCTTCCTTTCTTTCCCTCCCCTTCCCTTATTTCTCCTCCTTTCCCTTTCCTTCCTTCGTTCCCCTCTTCTTACCTTAATTCTTTTTTTGCTTTCTCTCTATCTATCCGTCTGTCTCTGTCTCTGTCTCTCTCTCAGTCTGTCTGTTTATCTGTCTGTCTGTCTCTCTCTCTCTGTCTCTCTCTCTCTTTCTTTCTCTCTCTCTCTTTCTTTCTCTCTCCAACTTTTATCGGTGTTTCAGGAATTAATGGGCGTGAATGTATCGTATAAAAGAGACAGGTTTGTGAGTACATAAAAAATCTGATAGTTTCCGCGGCCTGAGGACCCAACACAATATTTACTAGTTTCCCCTCTTCCTCCTCTTCATTTTTCTCTCACCCCCTCTCTCTCCCATCATCCCTTTCTCATCTTGTACCTTTCTCTATCACTCCCTTCTGCCTTCCCATTCCTTTTTCTCTTTTCTTTTTATCCTTTTCTCTCCACTCATCCTTTCCTCACCTCTCATTCCTTTCTTTCCTCTCGAGTATTTCGGTATTCCTGGGTAAGTAGACATTGGTATTGAGGCAGACGGTGGAGATTAGGTAGACGTAAATGGATGGTTCCTTCCTGAGGGTCAAGTAGCTTCAGATCGTTGTCTATGTCCTTAAGTTCGTTTCACAACGCGTTGCAGTGTGCCGAGACCGGAAGCAACAGCCTGGCTGACCAGGTAAGCACCAAACAAGCCTGACCCAGGACCGGGATACAGGAGCAGGACAACTCTTGAAGCTATTCAAAGGTATCACACACACACACACACACACACACACACACACACTGCTATGTATGATAATCTATATAACTGTATTTGTGTATACCTGAATAAACTTACTGAGCGACACTAACGAAAGGGATGGGAAAGTAGTGAGGGCTGCTGGGAGAGGGGAGAGAACTAATGGGAGAGGGCTGAGGGGAAAGGGGAGAAGTCACTGTAGAGAGATAAGAGAACTGAAGTGAATCAAGTGAGAGAGGCAGACTCGAAGCGTGAGAAAATGAGAACAAGCTTCAGTAAGAAATATATGAAAGTAAGAAAAGATGCAGAGTGAGAGATATGTGAGTGTGAGTAGGAGGAACAGGAAGAACATAGGCAGAAAGGCGTACTACAGTAGGCCTACTAGTCCTTGCCTACTCAAGCGGTGGATAATGTAGGTGACAATAATTGTAGTGACGAAAGAGACGACGATTGTAATAATTTTAATGACGAAAGAGAGGACTGTAATAATAATAATAATCATAATAATAATAATAATAATAATAATAATAATAATAATAATATCTATTTCTACAAGTACATGTAGGTGTACAGGCCTAGTTGACATCAATGACATGCTATATAGAAAGACGCTTGTTATGCAGATCATTTCTACGATTTTAATGATGAAAGAGACTACTGTAATGATTATTTTAATGACTAATGCGACGATGGCACGTATGAATATATTCCATGTTTCACTCACCACGCTTTCAAAGTCGCTTATCAAGACCCCGTTTCGCGCATGATAAGTCACAACGTAGCCAACAGGAGCGACCGACACGAGATTAGCATCTGAATGCTGCCAGTAGAAGCAGTGTGCCACCAGCAGTCTTAGTGGTGAGAGTAGTGGTGTGTAAGTGGCGGGTGTGTGTGGCTGGGAGGAGCACTGGATGACACCTTATGATGGATGGTGGCATGCCTGGGGCACTCCCGTTCTCTGGCACTGTTTTTTTTTACACCCCTGTGCCCAGTTGTGCCACTCTCGAGGATGCAAAAAAATAAGGGGTTAGGTGTCTATTAATAAAATACTAAAAAAAAAAAAATTAAATGTTTTAGTTGTGCCACTCTGGAGTTGTCTTTTATTAATAAAAGATTAAAAATTTAAATATTTTTTATTACATAACTAACTGAGCAATTAAATACTTAGGATAAATATTTCTCTATTGCTTAAAAAAAATATTGGTATGCGTCTCTGTTCTTGAGATCAGGATATATACAAAATGAGGCATAGGTCTCTCAGGGTATATACAGTGTATATATACGTCTTTTTCCTCATCACAGTGTATATATAGTCTCAGTGTATATACACTGAGAGCATATACACTGAGTTTACTTTTATCCTTGCTTTAGTGATTAAAGTATTCTTTACAAGTGGTGAACATGTGACGTGCAGCCTTAATGGCCCTCGTGTAATGAATAGACTTTAAACCCCATTAACCAACCCATCCATAGAACATTAACATCAGTTGAAGCAAATTAACATCAGTTGAAACTAACAAGCTAATTCTTGGAAACCTAAAATACACACACACACACACACACACACACACACACACACACACACAGGGATGAAGAATTTACTACACAGGGTTCAGTGGGACAGAACTGGCAGGGAAGTCAGTAAACGAGATGATGGGATGTGACAACAATACGCAAGGAAGATGAGGAGAGGTTTGTACCTAAGGGTAACAGAAATAACGAAAAAGGCAGGATGAGCCCTTGGTTCAAAGGAGTAGAGAGTCCAAAATCAAGTGTGCCAGAGAATGGAAGAAGTATAGAAGGCAAAGGACCGAGGAGAATAAGGAGAGAAGTCGTAGAGCCAGAAACGAATATGCACAGGTAAGAAGGGAGGCCCAACGACAGTATGAAAACGACATAGCAGCGAAAGTCAAATCTAACCCGAAGCTGTTGTACAGCCACATCAGGAGGAAAACAACAGTCAAGGACTGAGGAAGGAAGTAGGAAAGATCACAAGAAACGACCGCGAAGTATGTGAGGAACTCAACATGAGATTCAAAGAAGCATTCACAGAGGAGACAGAAGGGACTCCAGAAAGACGGAGAGGTGGGGGTACACCACCAAGTGTTGGACACAATACATACAACCGAGGAAGAAGTGAAGAGGCTACTAAGTGAGCTAGATACCTCAAAGGCGATGGGGCCAGATAACATCATAGCAGAGGCCCTATGTGTAACCCTAACAACAATATTCAGCCCATTTATCGAAACAGGGCGACTACCTGAAATATGGAAGTCAGCAACTGTAGTCCCAATTTTTAAAAAAGGAGACAGACATGAAGCATTAAACCACAGACCAGTGTCACTGACATGTATCGTATACAAAGTCATGGAGATTATCAGGAGAAGAGTGGTGGAATACCTAGAAAGGAATGAGCTTATCAACGACAGCCAGCACGGTTTCAGGGACGGGAAATTCTGTCACAAACCTACTGGAGTTCTATGACAGGATGACAGCAGTAAGACAAGAGAGGGGTGGGTAGATTGCATTTTCTTGGACTGTAAGAAGGCGTTTGAGGTGTCAGAGTGGGTGCCTGTGAAGAGCGGGGTTCCACAAGAGTCAGTCCTAGGACCGGTGCTGTTTCTGGTATTTGTGAATGACACGACAGACGGAATAGTCTCCGAAGTGTCCCTGTTTGCAGATGTGATGAGAAGTTGATGAGAAGAATCCAATTGGACGAGGACCAGGCAGAACTACAAAGGGATCTGTACAAGCTGCAGGCCTGGTCCGGCAACTGGCTCCTGGGGTTCAACCCCACCAAGTGCAAACTCATGAAGATTGGGGAAGATGAAGATGGCTTTTTCGAAAGCAGGGAAGGAGCTAGAATTAACTAGCAGGAAAGGAACTAGTATTAACTAGAAGTGAGAAATACTGGGAGAAATACTAGAGAGGTGAGAGCAGGATAAATTGCACACGCACTCATTCTCACTTTTTCCCTCACTTCTCAATCTTTCACACATTCTCTCACTCATTCCCTCACTTCCCGTCATCCATCGCTGCCTAACAACCTCTCTCTCCCTCCTACTTTTTTTATATACTTTTCTTTTTTTTTTGTTTACATTGTCAGTATTTTCAAACGTTATTCGAGAATGTGTCCAAGTTTACGCATTCATATTTTTGTAAAACCTCTCTCCACGAAATATTTTTTTCCCCTGTTTATATTATTAATAGAAACAGAAATTGTCACTTTTCCTATGGGAGTATTTTATTAACTATTTTATTAACTTTTTACTATTTTATGTAGTGATTTATCCTTTCCTTTATTATTTATTACCCGGAGGTCATCAGCAGGGACAGTTAGTAAATCGTGATTACAATTAATAATAATAATAATAATAATAATAATAATAATAATAATAATAATAATAATAATAATGGTATAAGTTATACAGACCATAGCTGACGTCAATGACATAGTATTATAGGACACCTCTTGTTATGCAGAGCATTTCGGGCAACTTAGGTTAATTTTGTCCCCAGAATGCGATCCACACCAGTCGGCTAACACCCAGGTACCTATTTACTGCTAGGTGAGTTGGGACAGTAGGTGTCTTAAGAAAACGCACCCTAATGTTTCGATCCGTACCGGAGATCGAACCATGGACCTCAATGTGTGGGATGAGAGCGCTACCAACCGACCTATGGGACACCCCGTTCCCGAGTTTGAATCTCCTCCATGAGGTTTACCTGGAGGGTATTCCTTGGATCAAACTCCCCCCCCCTCCTCCCGCGGCCCAGACCACGACCAGGCCTCCCGGTGGATCAGGGCCTGATCAACCAGGCTGTTACTGCTGGCCGCACGCATTCCAACGTACGAACCACAGCCCAGCTGATCCGAAATTCGCAGTTCTAATTTCCTCTCTTGATAAGCAGTTTCGTCTGCCTTAAAATGGGCCGTTAGTATACAGCATTCCAGACTAGTGTCATCATCATGGAGGAGCGCTAAACACGTAGGGATTATACAGCGCCTGGAGGGGGGGGGAAGAATGGAAGACAATCAAGCACAATTCAGGGAACTGGAGCACAGATCCAATTCCCTAGATCAAGAGCCCTTCACGAGCATCAAGGAAGCTCCCTTGAAGGGCAGACTAGAGAGAACAAGTGCCTGAAAAAGGATCATGTTTGGCTTACATATCTTGTTTTGAAGGTTCTCATTATCCATTGTATCATTTTCCTCGTGGTTGTGATAGTGACACTGTTGTGATCCTTGAAGGTGAGATCCTCTGACAGTATCACTCCTAAGTCTTTCACGTTAGTTTTTTCTCTCTACTGTGTGATTAGAAACTGTTTGATACTCCGTTCCAGCTTTTATTTCCTCAAATTTTCCATAACAAAGTGAAATTTGTCCTCATTGAATATCACATTGTTTTCAATAGCCCACTTGAAGACTTATTGTATATTATCTTGGAAATTTAGTGTCCTCAATGGCTCGCACGTGCAAATACTAGTATGGTCTGCTAAGATGACACTGTGCTATCATTTATCTTCTTATCTCTACCAGGAAAAGAAGCGCTAAGCCACAAGGGCTATACAGCTACCAGGTATTAGGATGAGGAACAGGAAAGGGGCGAGTACTGTGCTTTGGGAAACAGTTTTTCTCTGTGGCAGCCTCTGACTTAATTTTTTTTAATTTTGTAAATATTATATATACAATTATTAATTTATTAAAAATGATAATTTTGTTAATCGTTTTCAGTCGGTCATAATTTCATTTTTTTTGTGTTAAAAATTATTTTAATTCCTTCTTAAATTATTATTATTATTATTATTATTATTATTATTATTATTATTATTATTATTGTGTTCTTAACCCAAAAGGGTCGCAAAGAACCCGAGGAATGGAAGGCTATGAAGTTTCATCAAAGGAAGAGGAGAGTAACTCAAATTCTTTGGATGAAGAGCCTCTGAACATCATGGTAACCCCTTGAAGGGTGAGTAAATGACAAATTATTGCAAATGGGTGAATATTTTTTAGTGAGTTAGAGTTTGAGAAAGACTTGTCAAGTATGGGCCAGTAAGCCTCCTGCACGTGTGCATAGGCATCATCTGCGCACTTTGTCACTGTCACAGGCCCTTGGACCTGTGTATGCAATGTAACATTCTTCCTAAAGGAAAACGATTGCAGCCTTTCCCCATCTCTCTCTCTCTCTCTCTCTCTCTCTCTCTCTCTCTTACACAGGGTTTGCCAAGGTTAAGGATCCCTAGCTTTATTGACAAGCTATTTACAGGTTAAGGATTCCTAACTTTATTGACAAGCTAAGAGCTGTTACCTACATCAGCTCATTTGAAAGCATTTTTATTGTTATGAGACATACAAGTAGGGAACAGGATGAAGTTGGAGCCATCTGTGGGCCAGCATTTTCATTTGATAAACTGACTTTATCTCGTTGCTATTAATTAGAAATATCACATTCTTGTTCCATATCTTGCAAGAAATACTTTTAGAGAAAGTTAATCCCTAAGACTGGCCTCTCTGCACCAGGAAACCGGGTACTGAATAAGTTATTTGAACATAAGAGGCGTGAGGAGGCGTGGAGATGGTGACGAAGATAGTGTAAATGCCAGGAAAATGTTGTGTGTCACGTGTGGGCGGCCTTGGTAGGTGGTGTGGTGGTTGGGGGTGGTTAGGTTGGTGGTAGTAGGTGTAGTGAGTGGTAGTGTTGTGTCTGGTTGTTGTGGTGTGTGGTAATACAGCTTTATTAGGGCAGCAGTGACCGCTGCCTCACCGGTGTTGAACTCAGTGGTCTGAGTGAGATGTCACTACTGTTGCTTTACTCTCCCCCACTACTGCTTTATTCTCCCCACTATTACTTTATTCGCTCCACCTCCCCGGGGCTCCCCATCGCATGAGTCTCCTTGGGGCCATTACTGTCTCAGAGAGAGGACATTATTCTCGATTATGTAAATTAATCCAGCTCTGTGATCTGATACAGCAGTCTACTTGATTTTTCTTTGTTTATCAATATTAGTCTCGTTATTTACAAGTAATTTCATTTAGTGATACAAATAGCATCCTCTTAATGTGTGTACAGCTGGTCTATAAATAACTCCAATACTGTATTTTGGACTATAGGCAAGACTCTCGCCTCACACACAGTGTCCGTTGTTCGATCTCCGACAAGGGTGGAAACATTTGGTGTGTTTCCTTACAACTGCTGTCCCGTTCACCTAGCAAGTAAGTAGGTACCTGCGTGTTAGTCGACTGGTGTGGGTCGCATCCTGGGGGAAATAAGACGCATTGACTTTCTTGGCTTATCCTGAGTGGCTATCCTCCCAGATTAAATATCCGAACAAAATCTTACCTATCTTATCTGTCCTCACTGTTGCATACATACTTAAATATAGATACAAGTGACGTGATGCCGATGTACTGAAGAGCAGATACATGTTGTAGAACGAGCATCTACGGAGACAGTGTTTTATTCTGTGCACAACTTTATCAACGCATGATTAAACTTTTCCGTAAAGCCATGGTAGGTAAGACACATAGGCAACAGTTAGGCAACTTTATTCCGAATAAAGTTGCCTAACTGTTGCCTATGTGTCTTACCTACCAACCTGTAGGTATTGTATACCATTTTGATGTTCACCGTAAAGCCATATATACATGTATACTGTATATACATACATACATACATACATACATATATATATATATATATATATATATATATATATATATATATATATATATATATATATATATATATATATATGTCGTGCCGAATAGGCAGAACTTGCGATCTTGGCTTAAATAGCAACGCTCATCTTGCCATATAGGACAAGTGAAAATTTGTGTATGCAATAATTTCGCCAAAATCATTCTGAACCTAACGAAAAAAATATATTTGATTGTGTTTGTTTAGTATTAAATTATCGTAAATTTATTTAAAATATATTTAGTTGGGTTAGGCTAAAATAAATTGCTCTTGTTATAATAAGATTAGGTAAGTTTTCTAAGATTCTTTTGGTGCAAAATTAAAATTTTTTACATTAACATTAATGAAAAAAATATATCTTTAAACGTATAAGAGAAAATTTCAGAAAGGGCTTAATTTTAAATGAGTTCTTGCTAATTGACCAGTTTTACATATTCGGTTCGGCACGACATATATATATATATATATATATATATATATATATATATATATATATATATATATATATATATATATATATATATATATATATATATATATATGGCAAGAGGTGTGGGGTTAAAAGCTAAAGAATCTAACACAAAGTGGGAGTTGTCAAAGTTGCTATTTGCTGATGACACTGTGCTTTTGGGAGATTCTGAAGAGAAGTTGCAGAGATTGGTTGATGAGTTTTGTAGGGTATATAAAATATGAAAATTAAAAGTGAATATAGGAAAGAGTAAAGTGATGAGGATAACAAAAAAAAAATAGGTAACGGAAGATTGGATATCAGATTGGAAGGAGAGAGTATGGAGGAGGTGAATGTATTCAGATATTTGGGAGCGGGCGTGTCAGCAGATGGGTCTATGAAAGATGAGGTGAATCATAGAATTGACAAGGGGAAAAAAGCGAGTGGTGCACTGAGGAGTCCGTGGAGTCAAAGAACTTTATCTACGAAAGCAAAGAAGGGCATGTGTGAGAGTATAGTTATACCAACGCTCATGTATGGGTGTGAAGCATGGGTGGTGAATGTTGCAGCGAGGAGAAGGCTGGAGGCAGTGGAGATGTCATGTCTGAGGGAAATATGTGGTGTGAATATAATGCAGAGAATCCGTAGTTTGGAGATTAGGAGGAGGTGTGGGATTACCAAAACTATTATCCAGAGGGCTGAGGAGGGGTTATTGAGATGGTTTGGACATGTAGAAGAGATGCAACGAAATAGAATGACTTTGAGAGTGTATAAATCTGTAGTGGAGAGAAGACGGGGTAGGGGTCGACCTAGGAAAGATTGGAGGGAGGGGGTAAAGGAGGTTTTGTGTGCGAGGGGTTTGGACTTCCAGCAAGAGTGTGTGAGCGTGTTAGATAGGAGCAAACAGAGACAAATGTTTTTAGGACTTAACGTGCAGTTGAAGTGTGAGCAAGGTAACATTTAAAAAGGGATTCAGGGAAACCGGCAGGCCGGACTTGAGTCCTGGAGATGGGAAGTACAGCGTCTGTACTCTGAAGGAGGGGTGTTAATGTTGCAGTTTTATAACTTCAGAGTAAGCGTGCATCTGGCAAGACAGTGATGGAGCGAATGATGATATTTTTTCTTTTTCGGACTACTTGGAGTCTACCTGGAGGGAATTCCGGGGATCAACGTCCCCGCGGCCCGGTCCACGACCAGGCCTCCCGGTGGGTCAGGGCCTGATCAACGAGGCTGTTACTGCTGGCCGCACGTAATCCAACGTACGAACCACAGCCCGGCTGATCCGGCACCGTCTTTAGGTATCTGTCCAGCTCCCTCTTGAAGACAACCAGGGGTCTCCCCGTAATGCCCCTTATTGCTGGTGGGAGGCTGTTAAACAGTCTTGGGCCCCGGACACTTATTGTGTTTTCTCTTAGTGTACCAGTGACGCCCCTACTTTTCACTGGGGATATGTTGCATCGCCTGCCAAGTCTTTTGCTTTCGTATGGAGTGATTGCTGTGTGCATATTAGGGACCAGTCCCTCCAGAATCTTCCAGGTGTAGATTATGATATATCTCTCTCGCCTGCGCTCCAGTGAGTACAAGTCAAGTGCTTCCAGGCGCTCCCGGTAGTTAAGGTGTTTGATGGAACCTACAAGCGCAGTAAAAGTTCTCTGTACATTCTCTAGCTCTGCAATTTCACCTGCCTTGAATGGGGATGTTAATGTACAGCAGTATTCCAGCCTAGAAAGAAGAAGTGATTTAAAAAGGATCATCATTGGCTTAGCATCTCTTGTCTTGAATGTTCTCATTATCCATCCTATCAGTTTCCTCGCAGATATGATAGTGGCACTGTTGTGATCCTTGAAGGTGAGATCCTCTGACATTACCACTCCCAGGTCTCTCACATTGCTTTTCCTCTCTATTGTGTGATTGGAGTTTTAGTATACTCAGTTCTAGTTATTATTTCCTCCAGTTTTCCAAGGCTACCCTGCCTTGGTGGGAAACGGCCTATATGTTAATATATATATATAAATATATATATATATATATATATATATATATATATATATATATATATATATATATATAATATAATATAATATAATATTTACCTCCTACCTTATGTTTGAAACTGTCCAGTTAAAGTAGTGTGTCCGGCCCTCATACATATTACGTGTCAGAAAGAGAGAGAGAGAGAGAGAGAGAGAGAGAGAGAGAGAGAGAGAGAGAGAGAGAGAGAGAGAGACAGAGAGAGAGAGAGAGAGAGAGAGAGAGAGAGAGAGAGAGAGAGAGAGAGAGAGAGAGAGAGAGAGAGAGAGAGAGAGAGAGATTCTCTGACATCAGTTGCAGCCCACAATATACATTACATTGGAACAAATTAACATTATAAAGGTCCATAAAAATACATTTAACACCTGGAAACAAAGGCAGTCCATCACAACAGTGTAGCCAACGGAAGCCTCATAACTCCATAATAAAAAATATAGCATTTATACCTAATAAATAAAAGTGAGGAATTCTGGCAGTACCGGCGGCATTCTGGCAATGGTGGCACTCTGGCAATAATGGTGGCACTCTGGTAGTCCCGGTGGCACTCTGGTAGTAACGGTGGCACTCTGACTGCACCGGTGACACTGGCTGCAAAAGTAGCACTCTGGCTGCACCAGTGGCACTCTGGCTGCACCACTGGAACTCTGGCTGCACCACTGGCACTTTGGCTGCACCAATGACACTATCGCTGCGCTAGTGGCATTCTGGCTGTACTAGTGGCGCTCTGGTTGCACTAGTGCTCTGGCAGTATTAGTGGCACTCTGGCAGTACTAATGGTACTCTGGCTGCACTAGTGGCACTCTGGCAGTACTAGTGGCTCTCTGGCAGTACTAGCAGCACTCTGCCTGCACTATTGGCAATCTGGCTTTACTAGTGGCACTCTGACTGTACTAATGGCACTCTGGTTGTAGTTGTGGCACTCTGGTTGTAATGGTGGCACTCTGGCTGCACTAGTGGCATCCTGGCAGTACTGATGGCACCCTGGCAGTACTGATGGCACCTTGGCAGTACTGATGGCACCTTGGCAGTACTGATGGCACCCTGAGAGTACTGATGGCACCCTGGCAGTACTGACGGCACCCTGGGAGTACTGGTGGCACTGCTGGAATGCCCCAAAATACTGTTCTCGTTTCTTACGATTTCATATAGTTTGTGCAAACCAGTGATCCTGGACGATGTGCTGATTCACGTCTTTGTTGATGTATAAAACAATAGGCGAAGGGTTTATTGCAAGTGCAGCAGGTGTAGGTTCAAGATTAAGTGCAGGTGTAGACATAAGTGCAGGTGTAGATGCCGGTGCAGGTGTAGATGCAAGTGCAGGTGTAGATGTAAGTGCAGGTGTAGATGCCAGTGCAGGTGTAGATGCAAGTACAGGTGTAGATGTGAGTGCAGGTGTAGGTGTAGGTGCAGGTGTAGACGCAAATGCAGGCGTAGATGCCAGTGCAGGTGTAGATGCCAGTGAAGGTGTAGATGCCAGTGCAGGTGTAGATGCAAGTGCAGGTGTAGATGCTAGTGCAAGTGTAGATGCAAGTGCAAATGTAGATGCCAATGCAGATGTAGATGCCAAGGCAGACGTAGATGCAAGTGCAGATGTAGATGCCAATGCAGATGTAGATGCCAATGCACATGTAGATGTCAATGCAGATGTAGATGCAAGTGCAAATGTAGATGCAAGTGCAGATGTAGATGCAAGTGCAAATGTAGATGCAAGTGCAGATGTAGATGCAAGTGCAGATGTAGATGCCAATGCAGATGTAATGTAGATGCAAGTGCAGATGTAGATGCCAATGCAGATGTAGATGCAAGTGTAAATGTAGATGCAAGTGCAAATGTAGATGCAAGTGCAGATGTAGATGCAAGTGCAAATGTAGATGCCAATGCAGATGTAGATGCCAATGCAGATGTAGATGCAAGTGCAAATGTAGATGCAAGTGCAGATGTAGATGCCAATGCAGATGTAGATGCAAGTGCAGATGTAGATGCCAATGCAGATGTAGATGCCAATGCAGATGTAGATGCAAGTGCAAATGTAGATGCAAGTGCAGATGTAGATGCAAGTGCAGATGTAGATGCAAGTGCAACTGTAGATGCAAGTGCAAATGTAGATGCCAATGCAGATGTAGATGCAAGTGCAAATGTAGATGCAAGTGCAGATGTAGATGCCAATGCAGATGTAGATGCCAATGCAGATGTAGATGCAAGTGCAGGTGTAGATGCAAGTGCAAATGTAGATGCAAGTGCAGGTGTAGATGCAAGTGCAGGTGTAGATGCAAGTGCAAATGTAGATGCAAGTGCAGATGTAGATGCCAATGCAGATGTAGATGCAAGTTCAAATGTAGATGCAAGTGCAGATGTAGATGCAAGTGTAGATGTAGATGCAAGTGCAAATGTAGATGCAAGTGCAGATGTAGATGCCAATGCAGATGTAGATGCAAGTGCAAATGTAGATGCAAGTGCAGATGTAGATGCAAGTGCAGATGTAGATGCAAGTGTAGATGTAGATGCAAGTTCAAATGTAGATGCAAGTGCAGATGTAGATGCAAGTGCAGATGTAGATGCAAGTGTAGATGTAGATGCAAGTGTAGATGTAGATGCAAGTGGAGATGTAGATGCAAGTGCAAATGTAGATGCAAGTGCAGATGTAGATGCAAGTGTAGATGTAGATGCAAGTGTAGATGTAGATGCAAGTGGAGATGTAGATGCAAGTGCAAATGTAGATGCAAGTGCAAATGTAGATGCAAGTGCAGATGTAGATGCAAGTGCAGATGTAGATGCAAGTGCAAATGTAGATGCAAGTGCAGATGTAGATGCAAGTGCAAATGTAGATGCAAGTGCAGATGTAGATGCAAGTGCAAATGTAGATGCAAATGCAGATGTAGATGCAAGTGCAAATGTAGATGCAAGTGCAAATGTAGATGCAAGTGCAGATGTAGATGCAAGTGCAAATGTAGATGCAAGTGCAGATGTAGATGCAAGTGCAGATGTAGATGCAAGTGGAGATGTAGATGCAAGTGGAGATGTAGATGCAAGTGCAAATGTAGATGCAAGTGCAGATGTAGATGCAAGTGCAGATGTAGATGCAAGTGCAGATGTAGATCCAAGTGCAAATGTAGATGCAAGTGCAAATGTAGATGCAAGTGCAAATGTAGATGCAAGTGCAGATGTAGATGCAAGTGCAAATGTAGATGCAAGTGCAAATGTAGATGCAAGTGCAAATGTAGATGCAAGTGCAGATGTAGATGCAAGTGCAAATGTAGATGCAAGTGCAAATGTAGATGCAAGTGCAAATGTAGATGCAAGTGCAGATGTAGATGCAAGTGCAGATGTAGATGCAAGTGCAAATGTAGATGCAAGTGCAAATGTAGATGCAAGTGCAAATGTAGATGCAAGTGCAAATGTAGATGCAAGTGCAGATGTAGATGCAAGTGCAAATGTAGATGCAAGTGCAGATGTAGATGCAAGTGCAGATGTAGATGCAAGTGCAGATGTAGATGCAAGTGCAAATGTAGATGCAAGTGCAAATGTAGATGCAAGTGCAAATGTAGATGCAAGTGCAAATGTAGATGCAAGTGCAAATGTAGATGCAAGTGCAAATGTAGATGCAAGTGCAAATGTAGATGCAAGTGCAGATGTAGATGCAAGTGCAGATGTAGATGCAAGTGCAAATGTAGATGCAAGTGCAAATGTAGATGCAAGTGCAGATGTAGATGCAAGTGCAAATGTAGATGCAAGTGCAAATGTAGATGCAAGTGTAGATGTAGATGCAAGTGCAAATGTAGATGCAAGTGCAAATGTAGATGCAAGTGTAGATGTAGATGCAAGTGTAGATGTAGATGCAAGTGCAAATGTAGATGCAAGTGCAAATGTAGATGCAAGTGCAGATGTAGATGCAAGTGGAGATGTAGATGCAAGTGCAGATGTAGATGCAAGTGCAGATGTAGATGCAAGTGCAGATGTAGATGCAAGTGCAGATGTAGATGCAAGTGTAGATGTAGATGCAAGTGCAGGTGTAGATGCAAGTGTAGATGTAGATGCAAGTGCAGATGTAGATGCAAGTGCAGGTGTAGATGCAAGTGTAGATGTAGATGCAAGTGCAGGTGTAGATGCAAGTGTAGATGTAGATGCAAGTGCAGGTGTAGATGCAAGTGTAGATGTAGATGCAAGTGCAGGTGTAGATGCAAGTGTAGATGTAGATGCAAGTGTAGATGTAGATGCAAGTGCAGGTGTAGATGCAAGTGCAGGTGTAGATGCAAGTGTAGATGTAGATGCAAGTGCAGGTGTAGATGCAAGTGTAGATGTAGATGCAAGTGCAGATGTAGATGCAAGTGCAGATGTAGATGCAAGTGCAGGTGTAGATGCAAGTGTAGATGTAGATGCAAGTGCAGATGTAGATGCAAGTGTAGATGTAGATGCAAGTGTAGATGTAGATGCAAGTGCAAATGTAGATGCAAGTGCAAATGTAGATGCAAGTGTAGATGTAGATGCAAGTGCAGATGTAGATGCAAGTGCAGATGTAGATGCAAGTGCAGGTGTAGATGCAAGTGTAGATGTAGATGCAAGTGCAGGTGTAGATGCAAGTGCAGGTGTAGATGCAAGTGCAGGTGTAGATGCAAGTGCAGGTGTAGATGCAAGTGCAGGTGTAGACGCAAGTGCAGGTGTAGATGCAAGTGCAGGTGTAGATGCAAGTGCAGGTGTAGATGCAAGTGCAGGTGTAGATGCCAGTGTAAAAGTGTGTTCAGATACAAGGTGGAAGTATACATATACATGCAGGTACAATGTGAGTAAAGCACCAAACCCGTAAGTGTCACACAACGCACTAGTATTTATGAAATATATTGGCATAAACTTAACATTAACTGGCACCTTGAGCATGCCTAATTATTGACGAATAAGCATGTTTACGACAGTTATTTGCGTCAGTGTCCCCAGCAGTGATGTTGGCACTGCTATTGAAAGCAAAACAATTTAAGTATCCGCTAGCCTGTGTTTTCCCCGATGGCCTCATTTACAGGTATGGCACTCGGCAATTTCTGGCAGGCTCCTGTGGCACCCTCGTAACGCTCTTGTGGCACAATTGTACCGTGCTTGTGGCACCATCGTGACAGCGTCGTAGCACCCTTGTCCCTGGGGGCTGTGCTTGACTGCCTGACGTACACCTGACAAGGTACACAGATCTGGCCCAAGTAATTTACCTCCTGCCCTCATTCCTCACAACTACACACCGAAACCATCACCATTCCTTCTTTCCACAGGTTAGTAGGTTGACATAATATACGTACGCTTTACATTATATATATATATATATATATATATATATATATATATATATATATATATATATATATATATATATATATATATATATATATACACACACACAAGTCGGCCGTCTCCCACCGAGGCAGGGTGACCCAAAAAGAAAGAAAATCCCCAAATAGAAAATACTTTCATCATCATTCAACACTTTCACCACACTCACACATAATCACTGTTTTTGCAGAGGTGCTCAGAATACAACAGTTTAGATGTATATACGTATAAAAATACACAATATATCCCTCCAAACTGCCAATATCCCAAACCTCTCCTTTAGAGTGCAGGCATTGTACTTTCCATTTCCAGGACTCAAGTCCGGTTATATAAATTAAATATATAAAATATATATATAAAACATATAAAATATATAAAATAAAATATAAAATATGCTAATGTAAAATTAATAATTTTGTACAAAAAAACTTTTGAAAACTTACCTAACCTTATTATATCAAGCGCAGTTTAATTTAGCCTAATCTAACTAAATATATTTTGGGTAAGTTTACAATAATTTAATAATAAACAAACTCAATGAAATATATTTTTCTCGTTAGGTTCAGAATGATTTTTGCGAAATTATTGCTGTGGTTCGTATGTCAGTTTGCTTGCGGCCAGCAGTAACAGCCTGGTTAATCAGACCCTGATTCACCACGTGGCCAGGTCTCAGAATGAGCCGCGGGGACGTTGACCCCTGAAACCCTCTCCAGTTATACTCCAGGTAAACACAAATTTTCTCTCGGCTTCTTCGGTAAGAAGAGCGTTGCTATTTAAGGCAAAATCGCAAGTTTTGCCTATTAGGCACGACATATATATATATATATATATATATATATATATATATATATATATATATATATATATATATATATATATATATATATATATATAGACTGCACACAATGACAATAAAACAAAGAGACTGGCTGTATATTTCGACCTCCAGCTGAGGTCCTCTTCGGATACCTAAGGATCCGAAATCTACAAACATCCTGAACGGGGTAAGAAACAGCGTGTTATATGAAGAAAACTGCTCGGTTTACGAACCTAGGCAAGCACTGAGAGTTACTTCCATGGGGGGGGGGTCTTGCTACAGAATGCAACCCACAACAGGCGACTAACTCCTAGGTTTCTATTTACTGCTAGGAAGGGGCAGCAGATGTTAGAAAACTTGCTCATACGTTCTGCCTCTCACAGGACTGAACCTGGGCCTTTTGGTTGTGAGAAGAAAGCTCTAACACTAACCTACGACCTCTTTCTCCATCTTAGTATTCTTTTCTCTTCGATGTTTTCCCCTTCTCAAGTATTATCCTCCTTTTCGTGAATCTTTCCCGAAACAAGAATTTCGGGAACCTTCTTCCCTAAAATCATGCGTTGGTCTTCCTTCGTCCACTGGATACTAGCATCAACCTTCGGTTTCTTGATTACTACTGACACTGTCCATCGGTCTTCTAACTACTGAAGCCCTCGTTCAGTCCCATGGCTTCTGACACCATCCTTCAGTCACGCTGCCTCTTATATGTTCTTGGATCCAAGTTCCACCAGTATGTTCTTTCCACCGGGAGTAACCGTATTAATAATATATTTTCTGATTTATTTAAAGGATAGAGAGAGTGAGATCAGATTCCTCTTTTTACAAAGGCGGGGAGCTAATTAACCCCCATAACCACACAACAAAACACTTCAGATGATATACCTCAGAATATAGTTATCTGTTAGTGGTTCAGGGGATCATCTTCCCCATGACCTGGTCTCAGACCATGACTACCACGGAGAATACAAATATTACGGGATTAGGAACTATTATGAAACATACTAAAAGGGACGGTGTGTATATACTGAATTTAAGAAGAAGTTTGAAATATTTACCTGTCATCTTACTTGTTCACAAGACAAAAAAAAATACCAGTCATCGTGAGAGAGAGAGAGAGAGAGAGAGAGAGAGAGAGAGAGAGAGAGAGAGAGAGAGAGAGAGAGAGAGAGAGAGAGAGGGCCTCTTAGCAAAACTTCAAGCACTGGGAATTGCAGGCTCTACGCTATGTCTCCTCAGTGACTACCTTCATGGTAGATCTCTAAGTGTAGTTCTCAATGGAACGGAATCAGCAAGACATCCTATGAGGGCAAGTGTTCCACAAGGAAGCGTGCTGGGTCCATTGTTATGGAATGTCTACTTCAACGACCTTCTTCATCTCATCCCAGAATCACATGCATATGCAGACGACTGTACACTGACATTCACTTATCCAAGAGAAGAAATGCCAGCTGCTCTAAGCTACATCAATCACCAGCTGAGAGCTATATCAGCTTGGGGAAATAGATGGCAAGTAACATTTGCACCTGAGAAAACGCAAATGATGATCGTCTCTAGGCACCATGATGGTAATGCTGGTGCAGTAGTAAGGATGAATGGGAGGATGTTGGCACCTGGAGAAGAAGTTGATATCCTTGGGGTGAAATTTGACTCCAAACTAACCATGAAGAACCATGTTGTAAATCTTGCAAACAAGGCAGCCAGGAAGCTTACAGCACTTCGCCGTATCTCCCATCTGCTTGACAGTAGGGGTTGCAAAATCCTGTACGAGGCACAAGTACGCTCGCACCTTGAGTATGCTCCACTTTCTTGGTTTGCCTGCCCCCCCTCTCATCTGCGACTGCTTAACAGAGTAGAGAACAGAGCAAGACGTCTCATCTCTCGCCTGGACCCATCCTGGATAGATCTGTCATTTCAGCAGAGCCTTCAACATAGGAGGGATATGGGTGGCTTTACTGTTATGTACAAGGCCAATATTGTCAAAATACCACACTTGGATCCACTTCGAGGACAGCGTGAAACAAGCTTTTATGCCACAAGACGGGCAGAAAGCAGCAACTTCACTCTGGCTGTACCCTTCTCCAGAACATCCCTCCATCTGAGATCATACATACCCAGGATGACTCGAGTATGGAATACATTCGTACAGGATAATGATGTCAACGAGATAAAGTCAGTTGATCAAATGAAAATGCTGGCCCACAGATGGCTCCAACTTCATCCTGTTTCCTACTTGTATGTCTCATAACAATCAAAATGCTTTCAAATGAGCTGATGTAGGTAACAGCTCTTAGCTTGCCAATAAAGTTAGGAATCCTTAACCTGTAAATAGCTGTCAATAAAGCTAGGGATCAAAAAAAAAGAGAGAGAGAGAGAGATGATGGAGGGAAACACGAAGCACAGTGGGCCGCTACTGGCTGAGAGTCGAGCAACTTCAAGGAAAACTCTCGAAATAGGTCACATGCAAATCACGGATATATTGTCACCAAAAGACTCAATACAACGTTCACTGAACGATGGTTAAGGAATAAAACAAATACAAGTGTTTAAAAAAGAGATCTGCGACATCTTTGACTGTGCTAGGCGCACCTGACTTCTCTGACTGACTTTGTACTTATCTGAATGATGTTTGAGGTTTTCTCTGTAGAAATTGTGTAGACACGTTTTCCCGAGTATAATGTAGAGAGCAGGAACAAATATAATTAAATATATACAACGAACCAGTTAGATACACAAATAAGTTTACAAGCAAACATGTATGCACACACACACACACACACACACACACACACACACACACACACACACACATACACACACACACATACATACACACACACACACACACATATATATATATATATATATATATATATATATATATATATATATATATATATATATATATATATATATATATTAATAAACAGAATACATTTACAGAAAATAACATAAACATGAATACAATGGCACAATGTATCAAAGATCATGAATTTCCTCCAGCTCCTCGGAGGCTGGACGCGAGCCAAGTATGCAGCAAGCATTTCCCCTCTGGATGGCTACACTGAGGCGCTGGAACATGAAAGTGGCTGCCCTTGGGTCCCTGGTGGTGTCGATGAGTCTGGAACCCAATTCTTTAAGGAAACGTGTGGCATTTTTTCCCCATGATCCCAAGGTCTCTGATCCCACTGGGACAAATTGATACTGTTGGCTAATGTCCCTGTACTTGCTGATCTTGTACTCCTCCCTGTGGTCAGCAGCTCCTCCCTGTCGCCCCACACTGTGATGGATATAGGTGTCAGCCAGTGTGGACACACAGGTATAGTCCCATGCTAAAAGCTTGCCATTCTTCCAAGGATAGATGGTGATCCCGTCGGGGCGGTTTGCTGGGTTGTGGGTATTGTTGGCTGCTAGTGATCGGGGCTCCCTCTCGGCTGGGCATCCAGCTGTAGCAAGGGTTCTCTTAATGATGTCGTTGACCTCATTGTGTCTTGCATGCCAGCCCTTGGTTTTGGAACAGTTAAGACCATGTAGACCGTATTGGTCTGCTTGCACTTCACCGCAAATACACATATACACATATGTATATATATATGTATATATATATATATATACACATATGTATATATATATATATATATATATATATATATATATATATATATATATATATATATATATATATATATATATATATACATACATATATATATATATATATATATATATATATATATATATATATATATATATATATGTCGTGCCGAATAGGCAGAACTTGCGATCTTGGCTTAAATAGCAACGCTCATCTTGCCATATAGGACAAGCGAAAATTTGTGTATGCAATAATTTCGCCAAAATCATTCTGAACCTAACGAAAAAAATATATTTCACTGTGTTTGTTTAGTATTAAATTATTGTAAACAAATCTAAAATATATTTAGTTGGGTTAGGCTAAAATAAATTGTTCTTGTTATAATAAGGTTAGGTAAGTTTTCTAAGTTCCTTTTGGTGCAAAATTATAAATTTTTACATCAACATTAATGAAAAAAATATATCTTTAAACGTATAAGAGAAAATTTTAGAAAGGACTTAATTTTAAATGAGTTCTTGCTAATTAACCAGTTTTACATATTCGGCACGACATATATATATATATATATATATATATATATGTATATGTATATATAATATATATGATGTATATATATATGTCGTGCCGAATAGGCAGAACTCGCGATCTTGGCTTAAATAGCAACGCTCATCTTGCCATATAGGACATGTGAAAATTTGTGTATGCAATAATTTCGCCAAAATCATTCTCAACCTAACGAAAAAAAATATAT
>NC_091373.1:2440000-2442500 GCF_038502225.1 Cherax quadricarinatus
ATAAAGTAGCCTAAATTAGCGGTGTATAGATGACATGCAGCCTTAATGACCCTCCTGCAATTAATAGGTTTTTAACCTATTAGTTTCAATGGGAAACGTTAAGTGGTTGAGAAACATACAGGGCCTAGGAAATGGGAAGTAATCAGGTCTGATCTGAGGAAGGGAAAGAATAACTTCCAGGTTTAAAACTTAAAAATCTTCCTGGAATATCTTTAAGAGTCCATTAAATTACACCTGATTCACCATGACTGTGGATTATACTCCACGATTCGCTAAACCCGAGTGGGTGATTAAAAGCAAATAATGGTGGAGGTTCGATTCTCCTTCCACTGATCGCGGTCCGGTCTCCGGCCAGCCAGACTTTTAATGATAACATTAAATCAACACCAGCTCTTATTTATCACCTGAAATGCAATTACCATCTCTGGTCTTATTTATGGTTTCTAAATGTGTGGAAATCGGCGAGGCTGAAATAATTAAAATAGTGGGATAGCTCAGTGAGGGAGAGCGAGATAGCTGAGGTATATGAGGGATAGGGAGATAGCTGAGGTATATGAGGGATAGGGAGATAGCTGAGGTATATGAGGGATAGGGAGATAGCTGAGGTATATGAGGGATAGGGAGATAGCTGAGGTATATGAGGGATAGGGAGATAGCTGAGGTATATGAGGGATAGGGAGATAGCTGAGGTATATGAGGGATAGGGAGATAGCTGAGGTATATGAGGGATAGGGAGATAGCTGAGGTATATGAGGGATAGGGAGATAGCTGAGGTATATGAGGGATAGGGAGATAGCTGAGGTATATGAGGGATAGCGAGATAGCTGAGGTATATGAGGGATAGGGAGATAGCTGAGGTATGTGATGGATAGGGAGATAGCTGAGGTGTATGAGGCCTAGGGAGATAGCTGAGGTATGTGATGGATAGGGAGATAGCTGAGGTATATGAGGGATAGGGAGAAGGAAAGTTGCGATAGGTGAGGGACAGCAAGTAGTATAGCGAAGACAGGATATAATATGGCAGCTAAGACAAATAAGAGAGAGTGAAAATGATGGCAAGAATAAGTGAGAGATAACAAACAATATAGCAATACAGATTTTGTAAATAAGTTCAAATTAATTTTACTGCTTCTCTCTCTCTCTCTCACTTACTTAAGGGCTTTTAAAAGGTTTAGGATAAAAGTTCCTTCATTCATGGAAGCTATGCCACATATAAACTAAATAATGTAGATCTTAATACTACTGATTGCGAAAAGGATTTAGGAGTTCTGGTTAGCAGTAATCTAAAACCAAGACAACAGTGCATTAGTGTTCGCAATAAAGCTAACAGAATTCTTGGCTTTATATCTAGAAGTATAAATAATAGAAGTCCTCAAGTTGTTCTTCAACTCTATATATTCTTGGTTAGGCCTCATTTAGACTATGCTGCTCAGTTCTGGTCACCGTATTACAGAATGGATACAAATGATCTGGAAAGCGTACAGAGGAGGATGACAAAGATGATCCCATGTATCAGAAATCTTCCATGTGAGGATAGGCTGAGGGCCCTGAATCTGCACTCTCTCGAAAGGCGTAGAATTAGGGATGATATGATCGAGGTGTATAAATGGAAAACAGAAATAAATAAAGGGGATGTAGATAGCGTGCTAAAAATATCTAACCATGACAGGATTCGCAGCAATGGTTTTAAGTTGGAAAAATTCAGATTCAGGAAGAATATAGGAAAGCACTGTTTGGTAATAGAGTTGTGGATGAGTGGAACAAACTCCCGAGTACAGTTATTGAGGCTAAAACGTTGCGTAGTTTTAAAAATAGATTAGATAAATACATGAGTTGGTGTGGGTGGGTGTGAGCTGGACCTGAATAGCTTGTGCTGCTGGGTCTGGTACAGTGTTCCATCCTTGAGTGGAGGTGACCAGACTTGGTGGGTCATTGGGCTATTCCAGGGGGAAGACATGGACCTGCTCCGCATGGGTCAGTAGGCCGGTTGCAGTGTTCCTTCTTTCTTATGTTCTTATGAAGCTCAACACACAACAAGGCCGAGGAACTGACCGCTTCAAATTTACTTCGAAGGTGAGGGACTAATCACTTCATATCTACATCTTATGTTGTCTCCTCTATTTCGACCGAAGAAGCCTACTGAGCAGGTGAAACGTCTCCACAATAATTATACCAAACTGTTGCACATATATCTTACTCATCCACTTGACGGTATTGTATCCCATTAACGTAAAAATTGATGCCTTTATTCACATACTAAAAACTTTTACCTACTTCATCATATTTGAAAACCTTCTCCAGCATTATCTTTAATTCTTTATTATAAATATACAAATGGGGAAGAATATGAAGGTCGGAGGTAGCTGCGGGCCAGGTATGTGCTGCGTGGTCTTTCCAGGTGTGATCCGGCAATGACTGCGCACACACGTTCCAGACTCGCCATGCGACTTGCCGGGACACCTCCTGGAAGAGACCCGGGTCGGGACACCTCCTGGAAGAG
>NC_091373.1:2450000-2457500 GCF_038502225.1 Cherax quadricarinatus
ATTGCTAGTAATACTGCTACTGTATATTGTTACTGTTAGTATTATTGATAATATTGCAACTGTTAATCGTTACTGTTACTTTTACTGTCATTTTCGGTCACTGTTACTGTTGTCGTCATTGTTACTGCTGTCAGTGTTACTGTTATGATTACTGTTGTCGCTGTTACTGTTACTGGTAACTGCTGTCACTGTTACTGTTGTCATTTCTCTTGTTACTGTTGTCATTATTACTGTTATTGTTACTGTTATTTATGCTGTTGACAATGTTACTGTTGTCATTATTGATGTGTTTGTTACTGTTGTCACTGTTCTTACTGCTGTAATTCTTACTGTTGTTGTTGTTGCTGTTGTCACTGTTACTATTTATATTGTTGCCAGTGTTACTGTTGTTATTATTGCTGTTTTTGTTACTGTTGTCATTGTTACTATTGTCACTGTTATTTTTATCATTGTTACTGTTGTAACTTGTTATTATTGTCATTATTACTGTTGTTACTGTTGTATCTGTTGTTGTCACTATTACTGTTGTTGCTATTGTCACTATTACTGTTGTCACTGTTACTGTTGTCAATGATACTGTAGATAAACTCCTTAAACCAAGAGTCCTTCATCAATATTAAGGCTCTCTCACCACCCTCCCTCCATCAGTGTTATGTAAGGAGACGGGTCAGGTTTATATACATCAAGAGATTTTTATAAGTGTATATACACTGAGAGTTTACATTAATCTTTGTCTTAAAAATTAAAGTGGTGTACATGTGACGTGCAGCTTTCCTGCCTTATCGTGTAGTAGATAGATTTTAAACCTAACACACCAGCCAACCTTGGCAAGACTAGTCTTCTTCCTACAAAATTTTCACCTCTTCTTCTTAATCTCATAAGGCTGGTTTTAATTTTTTTTTGTGGGCCTTGTCGTATCTGTCCTTAAACATGTGTGCGGTTTTTACTTTCACTACCACGAGGCTGAAGAAGTTCTTCCTAACATCCCTATGAATCAAATGCATCATATCTCCCAGTTGTGCAATTTGTTCCGATCCTCGACTTTCACACACACACACACACATGTGTGTGTGTGCGCGCGCATACGCACATGTATGCTTTCATATCTCAGGCATTTCCCTATTTTTTATTTGCTTCATCTCTCTCTCTCTCTCCCTTGTTCTTCTCTCCTCTCTCTTCTTCCTTGCCTTCTCATTTCTTCCCTGCCTAACTTATTGCTTTGAGCAGCTCACTGACGCGGGGGACATTTGTCTGTTTCAGACCAACGGCGCGACACTTGTGTCTTTACACAGGTGTGCTGGTGAGGGAGGGAGGGTGTAAGAGTGGAGGGAGGGAAGGTCGGAGATGGAGAGTGTAAGAGTGGAGGGAGGGAAGGTCGGAGATGGAGAGTGTAAGAGTGGAGGGACTGAAGGTTGAAGATGGAGGGTGTAAGAGTGGAGGGAGGGAAGGTCGGAGATGGAGGGTGTAAGAGTGGAGGGACTGAAGGTTGAAGATGGAGGGTGTAAGAGTGGAGGGAGGGAAGGTTGAAGATGGAGGGTGTAAGAGTGGAGGGAGGGAAGGTTGAAGATGGAGGGTGTAAGAGTGGAGGGAGGGAAGGTCGGAGATGGAGAGTGTAAGAGTGGAGGGAGGGAAGGTCGGAGATGGAGAGTGTAAGAGTGGAGGGAGGGAAGGTTGAAGATGGAGGGTGTAAGAGTGGAGGGAGGGAAGGTTGAAGATGGAGGGTGTAAGAGTGGAGGGACTGAAGGTTGAAGATGGAGGGTGTAAGAGTGGAGGGACTGAAGGTTGAAGATGGAGGGTGTAAGAGTGGAGGGAGGGAAGGTCGGAGATGGAGAGTGTAAGAGTGGAGGGAGGGAAGGTTGAAGATGGAGGGTGTAAGAGTGGAGGGAGGGAAGGTTGAAGATGGAGGGTGTAAGAGTGGAGGGACTGAAGGTTGAAGATGGAGGGTGTAAAAGTGGAGGGAGGGAAGGTTGAAGATGGAGGGTGTAAGACTGGAGGGAGGGAAGGTTGAAGATGGAGGGTGTAAAAGTGGAGGGAGGGAAGGTCGGAGATGAAGAGTGTAAGAGTGGAGGGAGGGAAGGTTGAAGATGGAGGGTGTAAGAGTGGAGGGAGGGAAGGTCGGAGATGGAGAGTGTAAGAGTGGAGGGAGGGAAGGTTGAAGATGGAGAGTGTAAGAGTGGAGGGAGGGAAGGTCGGAGATGGAGAGTGTAAGAATGAAAGGGGGGAAGGTTAGAGAGGGATGGTACGTAAGGTTGTGTAGGGATGGTAGGGGAGAGGGAGAAGAAAGGGAGAGGAAGTGGAAAGGAGAAGAGAAAAGAAAGATTAAAAGATGGAAAACTGGGAAGTAAGGAAAGGGAGGAGGGAAGAATAAGAATGAAAAGTGGGCAGAGAGAGAGAGAGAGAGAGAGAGAGAGAGAGAGAGAGAGAGAGAGAGAGAGAGAGAGAGAGAGAGAGAGACAGAGAGAGAGAGACAGAGAGTTAATGTTAAATATATTCCAGGAGAACAGGAGAATATATAAAACTTTGGATAATTGCGCAGAACATGAGATAAATTGAGAAAACTCGTAAGTAAATCCAAACTGTAACAGATGAAAATTCGGTAAACCCGGGAGGACATACAGGAATTTTTTGACAACACTAGGAAAATAAACAAAATATCAGAGAAATCAAGGAAATGATAGAATTGAAGGAAAACTAGACAAACTGAAAGATAAATAAAGCAAAATGAGAAATTAAAAAAAAAATGTGAAGAGGTGAGAAATGTAGGAAAACTCCGAAGAAAATGTGGAAAAAAAAAAAAACGCTACGAGTCAGGCAAAGGATGAGAAAACGGAATAAATCAGCAATAATCTGAAGAAACTAAGTAAAATAAAGTCCACAGACTACCAGAGGATATTTAAGGTCATTCCCCAGTACACCAGCCACGATACTTTACTAACAAAAACAGTTCGGTAGTGTTTCCATCATATGCTAAGCAGACGGAGGCTAGAGCCTCCACCAGTCCTTGATTTTTAATGACCCACACGGGTGTAGCGTTCCATATGAATAACAGCAGCAATATCATTACTACTACTACTACTACTACTACTACTACTACTAATAATAATAATAATAATAATAATAATAATAATAATAGTAATAATAATAATAACAATAATAACAACAATAATAATAACAGCAATAATAATTACACCAATAATAATTAGATGAATTTCGGTCATCGGGCAAACTGAGAGAGGCATCCTTGTGTCTAATAACCCCAGCACTAAGTTTGAAGCCAATCTGAAGGGACATTCTCTAGTTTTCTTAAAGAAATCAATATCCTAAATTACACCAGCACTAAATTTGAAGAATGTCAGAAGTTGCATTTTTAATAGACATAAGGTGAGGCCTTCACAAATTATCTCATGAAAACCATTATTTTTTTCCAGTTTCAATAAAAATGGTAAATAGGAACCTACCTCGCATATATCTGACTTAATGTGACCTATTTTTTCTCCCAGCTTGACCTCAGGGTGATCATTCGCCCCCACAAGGGCGAATGATCACCCTGGCCGAAACGTTGTAATAAAAGGAGTACCTGCTGCCATTATTATTATAATCAAGGGGAAGCACTAAACCCGTACGATTATACAGTGCCTGTGGGGGGATGGAAGGTATTCAGGTGGTCAACCCCTTTTCCCCTCTCTTACAACTCCACCTCATAGTTATTACTCCCTCTCCTCCCCTCAGGGAAACACCTGTAGAAGAGGCAAGGCGAGGGGAGACCTAGTCATGGCCCGGAAGGTATTCACGCTTTATTCAGGGAACTGCAGCACAGATCCAGTTCCCTAGATCAAGAGCCCCTCACCAGCATCAAGGAACCTTCTTCGAGGGAGTTCCTGCTGCCAGTGATTATTTCCACTTGTCACTGTCTACCGGAAAGCACAGAATCGAACACAAAAAAACTACAGTGCAAAGAAAAAGGACTGATAAAGCAAATGCAAGAAGAGAAGCAAACACGGGGAAGGTGAAAGCGGCCAAATGGAAAGCAAACAGAATGGACGGAGAGAGGAACGAACCAGTGACAAAGACAGCATATACAAGCGGCACCTGGAAAGAACCAGGAGCACAAAGAAAGGAACAAAGGAACAGTGAACCGTTATAAGGTAAGATCAATTAAGACGCTAATGTTTGCAAGACACCATTTAGCAAACATGAGTAATAAAGCAAATTACAAGATTTGTAATTCACACACACACACACACACACACACACACACACACACACACACACACACACACACACACACACACACACACATACACACACACACACAGGTGAGTACACACTACACGACACTACACCGTGTACGTCAGGCCTATGTTGGAGTATGTAGCACCAGTATGGAACTCACACCTGGTCAAACGCGTCAAGAAATTAGAGAAAGTGCCAAGGTGACAGTAAGACTAGTTGAGAGGCTAAGGGGTGTGTCCTCTGAGGAGAGGTTAAAGGAAATCAACCTGATGACATATGGGGACAGGAGGGATAGGGATGATAGGAAATTACAAGGTGAACAAGGTCAGAATGTTTCAGGGATGGGATAAAGGAACAAGGGGGAAGCAACTGGAAGTTGAAAACTTAGATGAGCCATATGGATGCAAGGAAGTGTTTCTTCAGCCTTAGAGTTGTCAGGAAGTGGAACAATCTGGAAAGTGTAGTAGTGGAGACGCTATCCATTTAAGAAGAGGTACGACAAGGTTCTCTGAGCCGGAAGCGGACCTAGTAGCGACCAACGAAGAGACGGGGCCAGGAGCTATGACTCGACCCCTGCAACACAATTTTTAAAGGACATAAAAGTGCTCAGGTTTAATTTCCTATTTTCACTGTGGTATTTTTTCAGATTTTCAATCACGCTTTTTCCCTATATATATATATATATATATATATATATATATATATATATATATATATATATATATATATATATATATATATATATATAATATATATATATATATATATATATATATATATATATATATATATATATATATATATATATATATATATAATTTTAATAGGAAATGAATTAAATTACTATCACACTGTATAATCTACAAATATTTCACATTAATTTACATTAGAGAGTAAGACAGTAAAGTTCAGTACTAAGAACATCTATGTCTTGGAACGAGCTGGATGAATGAGAAGTGAAACTGAATAAGCCTCACTAACTCATGTCACTCACTCATTCACTCACTTTCACCTAGCCTGTTTATTATTGTTTGCATGATTATGTTTGATTGTGTGTCTGCTCGGTTATAATTATTGTCTGACTTTATAAGCCCCATCCCCTTGCTCTCTCTCGCTCTCTCTCGCTCTCTCTCGCTCTCTCTCTCTCTCTCTCTCGCTCTCTCTCGATCTCTCTCGTTCTCTCTCGCTCTCTCTCGCTCTCTCTCTCTATCTCTCTCGCTCTCTCTCGCTCTCTCTCGCTCTCTCTCTCGCTCTCTCTCGCTCTCTCTCGATCTCTCTCGCTCTCTCTCGATCTCTCTCGCTCTCTCTCGCTCTCTCTCGCTCTCTCGCTCTCTCTCGCTCTCTCTCGCTCTCGCTCTCTCTCGCTCTCTCTCTCGCTCTCTCTCGCTCTCTCTCTCGCGCTCTCTCGCTCTCGATCTCTCTCGCTCTCTCTCGCTCTCTCTCGCTCTACTCAAAGCTCATCACAAAAGTTCTTAGTAGAAATAAAACACTGCTTATCATTCTTGGGTTATTAAAAATTCACGGTTTATTCCAGGTCTTTCTTCCCCTCAACACACAACTCCCCTCCCCTCAACACACAGTTTCCCTCCCCTCAACACACAGTTTCCCTCCCCTCAACACACAGTTTCCCTCCCCTCAACACACAGTTTCCCTCCCCTCCACACAAAACCTTCACCTCCCATAGAACTGTTTTCCCCTTCCTTCCCTCAGCACAAAACCTCTCCCCTCAATACATTTCTCCCTTCTTCTGTCTCCCCTCTATCACGCCACCGACAGGTAAGAACGAATTTAAATAGATGGTAGCGCGAGGGGAGAGGAAAATAAATGAGGGGAGGACAAAGGTAAATAAGTAAAGAGGGGATAACATATTGCCACATCACAGGTGACGCCAACTTCACCAGCCTGGCCAAGAGGGAAGTCGAGGGGAGACAAGGAGGAAGAGGGAAGATGAGACAGGAGACAAGAGGGAATACGATGAGAAAGAGGGAAGGCGGTGAGAAAGGAGAGGGAAAACGAGGGGAAAGAGGAGAGACAAAGGGTAAGAGGAAAGACGAAGGGAAAGAGGGAAGATCAAGAAAACGAAAAAAGTTGTGAGAAGAAAAAAAAAAGGAATATGAGTGAGGTTAATAGGTAAAAACAAACGATGAGTCAAAGAAGGAAAGATGAAAATAGATAAAGAGGAAAGATGAAACAAGGGGAAAAAAGACGAAGGGAAAGACGAGAGAAACCTTCCTATCTCCCCTCTTTTTCCTTTGTATGATGCATGAGGGAAGAAAACAACAGGTATTTCTCAAGAGTTTGCTGGAGTGTATGAAGATGTTCACTCTGGCTGACTTGAACAATGCTGGAGAAATCTACATTAAAGCACACTGAAGTCTGTTCAGGGGGCGACCGTCCTCTCGCCAGTGAGGGGAACTGCGGTGGGACGGGCTGGGGAAAGGGGAGACGGGAAATGGGAGAAGCAAGTAGCTAAGAATTCAAGAGGTTGGTGTGCCCCTTAATACACCTTGCAAGATATTCAGTCATTTTATATCTGGAAGTTTTATATTATAGTCATTATTACATTAATAATAATAATAATAATAATAATAATGATAATAGTCGTAGCCTGTCATTTTCTCCCAAGGAAACTGTTTTTAACCCATAATATTTAAGATAATAATAATAATAACAACAACAATAATAATAATAATAATAATAATAATAATAATAATAATAAAATATATGGTAGCCTCTCATTTTCTCCCTAAGATACTGTTTTCAACCCTTTTTAACACAGAGGATACGATGGTTAACCCACACTAACTAGCTCTTGCTAATGTTAACCAAAATTAATATCAAACTTAACAATTGTTAACCAGGAATTTAAAAGGCTACCCAAAGCTTAGAATATCTGATTACGGGAGGCAAGCACTAACAGCCTGGACCATCAGGCCAGGAACCAGGACTCCTGATTGTCAAGTCTTGAGATATGTCTCAAATTCTCTGTAATGGGAGACGAATCTCTCAAATGTTGAAGGTAAGAGAAATTCAGTGTTCATGATCCCTTAAGTCACTACCCAATCAGCCGGGCTGTAACAGCCTGGTTAATCAGGCCTTGATTCACTGAGAGGTCTGGTCGGGGTCCGGACCGCGGGGGCGTTGACCCCCGGAATACCCTCCAGACTTCCGATATGACACGATTTAGGACCAGGCCGCAGGGACAGTAACTTTCGAAATGGAATGCAGGTAGTCAACCCCTTTTCCCCTCTCTTACAACTCCACCTC
>NC_091373.1:2465000-2475000 GCF_038502225.1 Cherax quadricarinatus
AACGCAAGAGAGTATGTATAGCTAACTGCCAACATAGAGCCAACAAAACATAAATTAATGGGAATGTATTCTCTGGAGCGAGAAGGGTCATACCTGATAATATATACATGGAAAGTATTTGAGGGCCTAGTCCCAAATCTTTACATTGCCATAACAACGAACTAAAGAGATATGGGAGAAAATGTAAAACAGACCCAGTGAAAAGGGGCGTCACGGGCACAATAAGAGAACACTGTGTCAACATCCGTGGCCAAAGACTATTTGTTGTGAGGGTTTGTGGAGATTTGATGTTTGGAGTTAAATATAGTCGTTGGATGTTAACACATACATTAGCAGAGTGTGAAGAGGGAGACCCAGCCTGCCTGTTGCTACTTGGTAGATCTAATGGGAACTGAGAGAGAGGACGAGCGAGCAGCGCTCACGACGGCATCACGTGACGTCACACATGCTAGTCACTGAGCCTAAATATATACATGGACGATACGATCTACAATATACTACACAAGTATAAGTATGGGGAATTCAGTAGCTATACTGACATATTCATCCTGCTACCAGCAGATATCAGAAGTGCCACCTGAATAATTGTAGAAGCCTTCGGGAAGAAACTGGACCACTACGCCCGTCATGTGCTAAATCAACCAGGTTGGGATGGTCATGCGAGCCAGCGGGCAGCCAACAACAACAGCCTGGTGTTATTAACAGACAATAATGAAAAACTCGCCTCAAGCTGAGATGCATAAGTATATAAACAAATAAACCGCACATTGAAAGAAACTTATGACGACGTTTCTGTCCGACCAGTTAATGGTCCAAGTCGGACCGAAATGTCGTCGTAAGCTCGTCTCTCCTATGTGCGGGTTATTCATGTATTGTTCCAGTCACGGTATTGTGACTTTTCATTCTTTATGCATAAGTATAAAATCCCTCGAAACCGGTCACAGGTATGTCACAGAAGGGTAGATGTAAGGGGAACAATTTTATTTATTAAAAAGTGGGAAAATACAGTGTGCTGCTTCTCTGCTTTACATGATAGTTACATAGTGGGAACAAAAGCTAGCTAAGTTTTCCTGTCATATTCCATCACACAGGATGAGTTTCTTACGTCACGTGATGAAATCTGTCAACCTGAGCTGGAAGACTAATGGCAGGAGATGATTAAGGTAGAGGTGCGAGAGGTGAAGTTGGGGGGTAAGGGAAGTGGGGGAGGTGAGGAGGGTGGAGGTGGGGGAGGTGAGGAGGGTGGAGGTGAGGGAAGTGGGGGAGGTGAGGAGGGTGGGGGTGAGGGAAGTGGGGGAGGTGAGGAGGGTGGGGGTGAGGGAAGTAGGAGAGGTGAGGAGGGTGAAGGTGAAGGGAAGTGGGGGAGGTGAGGAGGGTGGAGGTGAGGGAAGTGGGAGAGGTGAGGAGGGTGGAGGTGAGGGAAGGAGAGGTGACGAGGGTGGAGGTGAGGGAAGTAGGAGAGGTGAAGAGGGTGGAGGTGAGGGAAGTAGGAGAGGTGAGGAGGGTGGAGGTGAGGGAAGTGGGGGAGGTGAGGAGGGTGGAGGTGAGGGAAGTGGGGGAGGTGAGGAGGGTGGAGGTGAAGGGAAGTGGGGGAGGTGAGGAGGGTGGAGGTGAGGGTGTGGGTGACGGAGGTGGGAAAGATAAGAAAATGGAGGTGAGGGAGGAACGAGAGGAAAGATGGGTGGAGGTGAGGAAGGGTGTGAGAGGTGAAGATAATAAGGGTGAGACTGAAGGGAGAGATGAGGGGTGAAGGATGCGGAAGAGAAGAAGGGTGGGTGATGAAGATTGGGGGGATGTGTGTCAGGAGCTGGGGGTCAGCAAGGGGGGAGGGATGGAGGGTACAGCAGGAGATGTGGGCTGGCACTGTGTCCTTGAGAGTGCCAGGTGGGTGAGTGAGGTACCAGGTGGTCATTAATCCCCCTTTACCTTCCTACCCTTCCCCATGACCCCTCCCCATGATCCCTCCACCCCCCCCTCGCTACACAAGACCCTCGTGCAGTGTTGCCACAACTCATTACGCAGGAACGAACAAACAATGTTGAACACGTCACATAGACAACCAACTTTATGTATAAAAACAAGAATTTAACTAAGAGATTTTAGTATTGCACAACGTATACTTAAGTATATTCATGTACAATAATAAAGAATATATATGTATAAGTATACACATACATAATAAAAATATACAAGTATACACGTGATGAATGGTTTGAAAAACCGACAAGTTGAAGATTGAGACACTTATGCAGCATATGGGAATCTTTATTCAGGAAACGTTTCGCCACACAGTGGCTTCATCAGTCCAATACAAAGAGGAAGGCGTAAGGAGAGGAGTATGAGGTAATCAGTCCCTCAGCCTGGAGTCGATGTGTTCAGTCCATCAATCTTGTAGAACGTACATTTACTTTTGATGGGTTTCAAGAGTTTTCCTACTCTTGAAGCGCGGCCCTGGTTCAGGCTTGTCTGGCGCCTGCCTGGTCAACCAGGCTGTCGCTGCTGGCAGTATGTTAGACCACATATCTATCACTTGCCGGAGGAAACTGTCTAGTCTCCTCTTGAAGACTTCCACACTTGTGCCAGCAGTGTTTCTATCTTCTGGTGAAATATATAAAAAAAAAAAAAAGGTCGGGGGCTTCGGGTGTTGATACAATGTTCTTTTATTGTGCCTACGGCGCCCATGACTTTCAGTGAGTTTATTCTACACATTCTCCTTGTGCAGTTGTTCAGATTTTGGGAATTCAGGTGATTTGCAATCCTGCTTCTTAGCACTCTTTCAAAGATTTTTATGATGTGGGACGTCAGAGCTATTGGTCTATAGTTCTTAGCTAATGCTTTGCTGCCACCTTTATGGAGTGGGGCTATATCCGTTGTTTTAAGTGACTGTGGAATTTCACCCATGTCCAAGCTCCTCCTCCATAGTGTACTTAGGGCACGCGAGAGGGGTTTCTTGCAGTTCTTAATGAAAACAGAGTTCCACGAGTCTGGGCCCGGGGCTGAATGCATGGGCATGTTGTCAATGACTTTTTCGAAATCTATCGGAGTTAGGGTAATGTCAGAAATCTGGCATACATTTATGGAGTTTTGAGGCTCATTCATGAAGAAATCATTTGGGTCGTCGATCCTCAGACCGATTAGTGGTTCACTAAACACAGAGTCGTACTGGGATTTCAATATTTCACTCATTTCCTTGTTGTCATCTGTGTAAGTCCCATCCTGTCTGAGTAAGGGCCCGATACTAGATGTGGTATTTGCCTTGTTTTTGGCATATGAAAGAAATATTTTGAATTTCTTTCAATTTCACTAATAGCTTTAAGCTCCTCCTGTCTCTCCTGGTTCTTGTAAGAGTCATTTAACTTAAGTTCGATAATTTCCACTTCCCTGGTCAGCGCCTCCTTTTGTGCATCAGATATTCTAGCACTCCTGAGGAGCTCAGTGACTCTTCGCCGTTTTCTGTAGAGGGAGCGTCTTTCCCTCTCCAGTTTACTCCTGCTCTTCTTCTTTCTTAGGGGAATATGCCTAGAACATGCTTCAGCTGGCAGGAAGTTGATCCTTTCAAAGCACTGGTTTGGATCCATGTCATTTAAGATATCTTCCCAACATGTTTCGTTTAGGACATGGTTTACCTGGTCCCAGTTGATGTTCTTGTTGTTGAAGTTGTAATTTGTGAAGACACCTTCACAGGTACATGCATTCTGCTGATCAGGACCCCTATGCATGTACGTCTGGACTTCGATTAGGTTGTGATCGGAATTAGTTGTTCTTGATATTCTTATGTCTCTTATCAGGTCCTCATTATTTGTGAAGATAAGGTCAAGTGTGTTTTCTAGTCTTATTGGCTCCACTATCTGCTGGCTTAAGGTGTGTTTTTTGCAGAGACTTAGTAGCTCATGTGTGTGTGACCTTTCATCTGTGCTACCTCCGGGGATTGTTTCAGCTATAACATTATTTGCTACATTCTTCCATTTTGTATGCCTTAGGTTGAAATCACCAAGCAGTAAGATGTTTGGGGATGGAGCTGGAAGGTTTTCCAGACAGTAATCAATTTTCAGTAGCTGTTCCTTGAACTGTTGTGAGGTTGCATCTGGTGGCTTATATACAACCACAATGACTAGGTTTTGGTTCTCGATCTTTATTGGTAGAGCTTCAACTACCTCATTTGTGGTGTTCAGCAACTCCGTGCAGATGAGGGACTCTTTGACATACAGGCCAAACCCCCCCCTTGTTGCCTGTTCATTCTGTCGCATCTAAAAAGGTGGAACAACTCTAGGACTTACTGGAAGCATTCTGGTGGAACAACTCCAGGACTTACTGGAAGCATTCTGGTGGAACAACTCTAGGACTCACTGGAAGCATTCTGGTGGAACAACTCCAGGACTTACTGGAAGCATTCTGGTAGAACAACTCTAGGACTTACTGGAAACATTCTGGTGGAACAACTCCAGGACTTACTGGAAGCATTCTGGTGTTGGGTAAAACGTAATCGTTTACCTAATACTTTTAATTAAAAAGAAAATCGTAAGCCTCAACACCGTCTTGCCTCCCCGAAGACTCACCAAGATGCCATCTAGCGGAGACGGAGCCAACTAGTGAGGGAGGGGAGAGAAGGATAGGAAGGAGGGAAAAGGATGGGAAGAGAGAGAGAGGGGGGAAAAATGAGAGAGGGGAGATGGAAGGAGAGTGCGCAAGACGAGAGGAGAAAGGAATAGAAGAGCAGAGAGGAAAATAAAAGGAAGGATGGGAGGGAAGTTATAAGATAAAAGATTTTGCTCGGATTTTTAACCCCGGAGGGTTAGCCACCCAGGATAACCAAACAAAGTCAGTGCGTCATCCAGGACTGTCTTATTTCCATTAGGTCTTCAATCTTGTTCCCCAGGATGCGACCCACACCAGTCGACCTACATCCAGGTACCTACTTGCTTGCTAGGTGAACAGGGACAACGGGGAGATAAACAAGAGAGAGGATGTGTGAGATGGAATGGGAAGGAGACAGGAGGAGGAAAAAAGGAATAAGAGGAAGAAGAGGAGGAAGAGGAGGAGGGACTGAAGCTTAACTCCTGACCCTGACATCTGGCACTCTTGACACTCCTCCCTATCCTCCATCCTCCCAACCTTCCCTCCCCCCCTACCCCACAATACACCCTAACCAATAATCCCTCCCCCTCCCCCTCCAATGCTCCTTACCCACCTAACATTCCTTCGTCCCCCCTTAAACCCCCTCACCTCTGGGCAGACCCCCCAAAACCACCTGGTCTGTTAGAATGCTTACCTTCGTCCTTCCCTCCCTCCCTCCATCCCTCCCTCCCTCCCTCCATCCATCCCTCCCTCCCTCCCTCCTTCCTCCTTCCCTCCCTCGTAAAGCAACTTTCAAGACGTCTGCTTCCCAGCCTTTTATTGTGTTCCTTTTATTACTTTTGTTTTCCTTATAGTTTCATTTCGCAGAGCTTGATGCAGGCGTTAAACATAGCGCTTTACTTGAGAGAGAGAGAGAGAGAGAGAGAGAGAGAGAGAGAGAGAGAGAGAGAGAAACTCTAACCTAAACCTGTAAAAACCCTTGTGTGAGTAAAAAGAGAAAGATAAAAGTTGGGACGGGAAAAGGGGAAAGTAGGGCAGAAAGGAAGAGAGTTGGAACGAATTGTGGGAGAGAGAGAGAAGGGAGAGGTAATACAACATGTAATACATTAACGTAATACATTAAGACAGGTAGAATACAACAGTAAGGTAATGCATTAAGACAATACAACAGTAAGGTAATACATTAAGATAATACAACAGTAAGGTAATACATTAAAATAATACAACAGTAAGGTAATACATTAAGATAATACAACAGTTAGATAATACATTAAGATAATACAACAGTAAGGTAATACATTAAGATAATACAACAGCAAGGTAACACATGACGGAAGGAATAGACTCTGAGGTGTCCCTGTTTGCAGATGACGTGAAGTGATGAGAAGAATTCACTCGATCGAAGACCAGGCAGAACTACAAAGGGATCTGGACAGGCTGCAGACCTGGTCCAGCAATTGGCTCCTGGAGTTCAATCCCACCAAGTGCAAAGTCATGAAGATTGGGGAAGGGCAAAGAAGGCCGCAGACGGAGTACAGTCTAGGGGGTCAGAGACTACAAACCTCACTCAAGGAAAAAGATCTTGGGGTGAGTATAACACCAGGCACATCTCCTGAAGCGCACATCAACCAAATAACTGCTGCAGCATATGGTTGCCTAGCAAACCTCAGAACAGCATTCCGACATCTTAATAAGGAATCATTCAGGACCCTGTACACCGTGTATGTTAGGCCCATATTGGAGTATGCGGCACCAGTTTGGAACCCACACCTAGCCAAGCACGTGAAGAAACTAGAGAAAGTGCAAAGGTTTGCAACAAGACTAGTCCCAGAGCTAAGAGGTATGTCCTAAGAGGAGAGGTTAAGGGAAATCAACCTGACGACACTGGAGGACAGGAGAGATAGGGGGGACATGATAACGACATACAAAATACTGAGAGGAATTGACAAGGTGGACAAAGACAGGATGTTCCAGAGATTGGACACAGTAACAAGGGGACACAGTTGGAAGCTGAAGACACAGATGAATCACAGGGATGTTAGGAAGTATTTCTTCAGCCACAGAGTAGTCAGTAAGTGGAATAGTTTGGGAAGCGATGTAGTGGAGGCAGGATCCATACATAGCTTTAAGCAGAGGTATGATAAAGCTCACGGCTCAGGGAGAGTGACCTAGTAGCGATCAGTGAAGAGGCGGGGCCAGGAGCTCGGACTCGACCCCCGCAACCTCAACTAGGTGAGTACAACTAGGTGAGTACATTAAGACAATACATCAGTAAAGTAATACATTAAGATAATACAACAGTAAGGTAATACATTAAGATAATACAACAGTAAGATAATGCAACATTAAGATAATACAACAGTAAGGTAATACATTAAGATAATACAACAGTAAGGTAATACATTAAGATACTACAACAGTAAGGTAATACATTAAGATACTACAACAGTAAGGTAATACATTAAGATTCTACAACAGTAAGATAATACAACAGTAAGGTAATACATTAAGATAATACAACAGTAAGGTAATACATTAAGATAATACAGCAGTAAGGTAACACATTAAGATAATACAACAGTAAGGTAATACATTAAGATAATACAACAGTAAGGTAATACATTAAGATAATACAACAGTAAGATAATACATTAAGGAATATAAAATATAAAAATAATTCTTAACGATTTGAAGAGAAAATTCATAGACGAGGTGAGTGAAGGAAATGTTTAGTGTGGGGCACAAGAGCTGGAGCTAGACACGCATAAACTCACCTGCATAACAAAAGATGAAGGCAGGTGGGCGTAAACTCACTTAGGTGAAGAAAAGGCAGTAAAGTGCGTCCGTTGCGTAAATACGCACGACGTGAACGGGAGCACCTGCCACTTTACGCTAATTCCGCCGGGAAACGTTGTAGTTTTAACACGTTTAATTAGTGCTTCTCTCTCTCTCCCTCCCTCTCTCTCTCTCTCTCTCTCTCTCTCTCTCTCTCTCTCTCTCTCTCTCTCTCTCTCCTAGTTTTCTTCACTATTTCTACAACCCCTTTAGCTTTTCTCTCCTCTTTCGCGTTTGTGTTATCCTTCATCTCTTCTCGTTTAATGTTTTGTGGTCTCAGCGTTTACTACCCATTCCTCTTTCTCGTCATCTTTCCCCTCTTCCCTCATCACCCCTTTCTCTCCTCTCACCTTGGTCCCTTAACCCTCCCCCAGTCACCACCCAGACAACACCTGGTGGTGTTTACTTAGTGGGAGGGGATGAGGGGAAGGGATGAGGGGAGGGGATGAGGGGAGGGGATGAGGGAAGGGACACTTCCATTAACCTCCCCTCACTATCCTCTTTCTAATGTTCACAGTTTCCTCTCCCCCCCCCCTCTCTCTCTCTCTCTCTATCTTTCTTTCTCTGTTTTTCACCGCCTATTACTTCGTCTTTTATATTCCCTTACCTCTTTTTTTTCGCACATTCTAAGTCCCCTTTGTTCCTCCTTGTCCTATAACATCCGTTCACCCTTCCTCCCTCTTCTGCTTCGTAGCCATTTTTTGTTCATTCATCCATACGTTGTTCATTGTTCATTCATCCATTAATCTATTCATCTATTGTTCATCTATATGCAATTCATTCATCCATCCAGTGTTCATTCATATATTGTTCTTCCATACATTGTTCTTCCATACATTGTTCTTCGATTAACTCATCCATTATCATCTGTGTTGCTGGTTCCTATTCACATGCCATCATCCTCTCGTCTGTGCTTCGTCTCTTTCATCCATTATCTCCCTCTTCCTTCACCTGCCCCTTCTGGAGCCCTATTTGGTTTGGTTTCATAGAAACAAAGGAGGTGGAGGAGGAAGAAGAAGAAGGGAGAAATGGTAGAGGAAAATGGTTATAAAGCCTGGAGGAGTCACTATATAAGAAAGAGAGAGAGAGGATGAAAGAAAAGGCTAAAAGGAAGAGGGAAAGAAACATTGGAATGCACAGAAAAGGAAGAATTGAAAGAAAAAAGAATGGTAGGAACGGAGAGGAACTGGAAGGAGGAGAGAAGGAAAAATTAGAAAGCATATAGAAAAAATAATTGGAAGAAGAAGAAGAAGAAGAAGAAGAAGAAGAAGAAGAAGAAGAAGAAGAAGAAGAAGAAGAAGAAGAAGGAGAGAGAGAGAGAGAGAGAGAGAGAGAGAGAGAGAGAGAGAGAGAGAGAGAGAGAGATGGAACACTTCACAGCAGCAGCAGCAGACACACACACACACACACACACACACACACACACACACACACACACACACACTCTCACAATAATTCTCACCAACACCAAGAAAGAAATGTTTATGCAAATACCCGCGGCCCTTCATTTCTCGCACTCAACCTCTTTCATGAAACTGCGCACTCACCCATGCACGAAGCTGCGCACTCAACCTCTTGCATGAAGCTGCCCACTCACATAAGAACATAAGAAAGAAGGAACACTGCAACAGGCCTACTGACCCATGCGGAGCAGATTCATGTCCCCCCCCCCGATTAGCCCAATGACCCTCCCCCCGAATTAGCCCAATGACCCACCCAGTCTGGTCACCTCCACTCAAGGATGGAGCACGGCACCAGACCCAGCAGCACATGCTAGTCAGGTTCAACTCACACCCAACTCACTTGTTCTCTCTAGGCTGGAATACTGCTGTACATTAACATCTCCATACAAAGCAGGTGAAATCGCAGATCTAGAGAGTGTACAGAGATCCTTTACTGCACGTATAAGTTCTGTCAAGCACCTTAACTACTGGGAACGCTTGGAAGCACTTGACTTGTACTCGTTGGAACGCAGGAGAGATATATCATAATCTACACTTGGAAAATCTTGGAAGGAATGGTCCCAAATCTGCACACAGAAATCACTCCCTACGAAAGTAAAAGACTGGGCAGGCGATGCAAAATGCCGCCAATAAAAAGTAGGGGCACCATTGGTACACTAAGAGAAAACACCATAAGTGTCCGGGGCCCAAAACTGTTCAATAGCCTCCCATCAAGCATTAGGGGAATTGCCAATAAACCCCTGGCTGCCTTCAAGAGAGAGCTGGACAGATACCTAAAGTCAGTGCCGGATCAGCCGGGCTGTGGCTCGTACGTCGGACTGCGTGCGGCCAGCAGTAACAGCCTAGTTGATCAGGCCCTGATCCATCGGGAGGCCTGGTCATGGACCGGGCCGCGGGGGCGTTGATCCCCGGAATAACCTCCAGGTAACCTCCAGGTAACCCACACTCACTCATGTATTTATCTAACCTATTTTTAAAACTACACAACGTTTTAGCCTCAATAACTGTACTCGGGAGTTTGTTCCACTCATCCACAACTCTATTACCAAACCAGCGCTTTCCTATATCCTTCCTGAATCTGAATTTTTCCAACTTGAAACCATTGCTGCGAGTCCTGTCTTGGCTGG